>NC_092170.1:38339994-38367494 GCF_045791955.1 Oncorhynchus clarkii lewisi
CCCCCGTAATACCCCTGTAATACTCCTGTAGTATCCTTTTAATACTTTGTAATACCCCTGTAGTACTCCTGTAGTATCCCTGTAATACCTTGTAATACCCCTGTAGTATCCCTGTTATACCCCTGTAATACCCCTGTTATACCCCTGTAAAACCCCTGTAGTATCCCTGTAGTACCCCTGTAGTACCCCTGTTATACCCCTGTAATACCCCTGTTATACCCCTGTAATACCCCTGTTATACCCCTGTAATACCCCTGTAGTATCCCTGTAGTATCCCTGTAGTATCCCTGTAGTATCCCTGTAATACCCCGTGTCATCCCTGTTATACCCCTGTAGTATCCCTGTAGTATCCCTGTAATACCCCTGTTATACCCCTGTAGTATCCCTGTAGTATCCCTGTAATACCCCTGTAATACCCCTGTTATACCCCTGTTATACCCCTGTAGTATCCCTGTTATACCCCTGTAGTATCCCTGTAATACCCCTGTATCATCCCTGTTATACCCCTGTAGTATCCCTGTAGTATCCCTGTAATACCGCTGTTAAACCCCTGTAGTATCCCTGTAATACCCCTGTTATACCCCTGTAGTATCCCTGTAGTATCCCTGTAATACCCCTGTAGTATTACTGTAGTATCCCTGTAATACCCCTGTAGTATCCCTGTAATACCCCTGTAGTATCCCTGTAGTATCCCTGTAATACCCCTGTAATACCCCTATATCATCCCTGTTATACCCCTGTAGTACCCCTGTAATACCCCTGTTATACCCCTGTAGTATCCCTGTCATACCCCTGTAGTATCCCTGTTATACCCCCGTAATACCCCTGTAATACTCCTGTAGTATCCTTTTAATACTTTGTAATACCCCTGTAGTACCCCTGTAGTACCCCTGTTATACCCCTGTAATACCCCTGTTAAAGCCCTGTAGTACCCCTGTAATACCCTTGTAGTACCCCTGTAATACCCCTGTTATACCCCTGTAGTATCCCTGTAGTGTCCCTGTAGTACCCCTGTAGTACCCCTGTAATACCCCTGTTATACCCCTGTAATACCCCTGTAGTATCCCTGTAATACCCCTGTAATACCCCTGTAGTATCCCTGTTATACCCCTGTAATACCCCTGTAGTATCCCTGTTATACCCCTGTAGTATCCCTGTAATACCCCTGTAGTATCCCTGTTATTCCCCCGTAATACCCCTGTAATACTCCTGTAGTATCCCTGTAATACCCTTGTAATACCCCTGTAGTATCCCTGTTATACCCCTGTTATACCCCTGTAATACCCCTGTAGTATCCCTGTAGTACCCCTGTTATATCCCTGTAGTACCCCTGTTATATCCCTGTAGTACCCCTGTAGTACCCCTGTAATACCCCTGTTACACCCCTGTTATACCCCTGTAGTATCCCTGTAGTACCCCTGTAGTATCCCCGTAGTACCCCTGTAATACCCCTGACATATCCCTGTAGTACCCCTGTAGTATCCCTGTAGTACCCCTGTTATACCCCTGTAGTATCCAAGTAGGACCCCTGTTATACCCCTGTAGTATCCCTGTAGTACCCCTGTTATACCCCTGTAGTATCCCTGTAGTACCCCTGTTATACCCCTGTAGTATCCCTGTAGCACCCCTGTTATACACCTGTTGTATCCCTGTAGTACCCCTGTAATACCCCTGTAGTACCCCTGTTATACCCTTGTAGTATCCCTGTAGTATCCCCTGTAATACCCCTGTAGTATCCCTGTTATACCCCTGTAATATCCCTGTAATACCCCTGTAGTATCCCTGCAGTATCCCTGTAATATCCCTGTAGTACCCCTGTAGTATCCCTGCAGTATCCCTGTAATACCCCTGTAGTATCCCTGTAGTATCCCTGTAGTACCCCTGTAGCACCCCTGTAATACCCCTGTAATACTCCTGTAGTATCCCTGTACTACCCCTGTAATACCCCTGTAGTATCCCCTGTACTACCCCTGTAGTATCCCTGTAATACCCCTGTAATACCCTTGTAGTATCCCTGTAATACCCCTGTTATACCCATGTAGTATCCCTGTAGTATCCCTGTAATACCCCTGTAGTATCCCTGTAATACCCCTGTTATACCCATGTAGTATCCCTGTAGTATCCCTGTAATACCCCTGTAATACCCCTGTAGTATCCCTGTAATACCCCTGTTATACCCATGTAGTATCCCTGTAGTATCCCTGTAATACCCCTGTAATACCCCTGTAGTATCCCTGTAATACCCCTGTAATACCCCTGTAGTGTCCCTGTTATACCCCTGTAATACCGCTGTTATACCCCTTTTATACCCCTGTAATACCCCCGTAATACCGCTGTTATACCCCTTTTATACCCCTGTAATACCCCAGTAGTGTCCCAGTAGTGTCCCTGTTAAACCCCTGTAATTCACATGTAGTAGACATTCTGATTCTAGAATGATTACCAGTAGATCTATTAAAATAGGTAGAATGATAGACATTCTGATTCTAGAATGATTACCATTAGATCTATTAAAATAGGTAGAATGATAGACATTCTGATTCTAGAATGATTACCAGTAGATCTATTAAAATAGGTAGAATGATAGACATTCTGATTCTAGAATGATTACCAGTAGATCTATTAAAATAGGTAGAACGATAGACATTCTGATTCTAGAATGATTACCAGTAGATCTATTAAAATAGGTAGAATGATAGACATTCTGATTCTAGAATGATTACCATTAGATCTATTAAAATAGGTAGAATGATAGACATTCTGATTCTAGAATGATTACCAGTAGATCTATTAAAATAGGTAGAATGATAGACATTCTGATTCTAGAATGATTACCAGTAGATCTATTAAAATAGGTAGAATGATAGACATTCTGATTCTAGAATGATTACCAGTAGATCTATTAAAATAGGTAGAATGATAGACATTCTGATTCTAGAATGATTACCAGGGGAGCTATTCAAATGGGTGGGAAAGTGAATATTTATCTGGTTTCGTTCTTTTAGTTGAGTGAATTCTGTAATCCAAACAGTCAGTGTAAACCAACCCTGGAATGGAGTCTCAGCTCCCTCCCTCGACCCCCTCTCTCTCACTGCCCCATGTCACAAAGCCACACCGTAATTATGTGCATAAATAAGAGTGTGAGTGAGTGTGTTGTGAAGCTGGGCAATGGGCATTCATTTACTGTTTGGGGCTGGTATTCACACTCAGATTTCACACTTCTCTGACTTCAAGAAGGGAGCTTCAGGATGGAAGAAGGAGGAAAACAGGGGGTTCTACCAAGGAGTGCTTCTCTCTCTTGTCCCCCTGTCTATGGATGGTAGAGAAGGAAGGGAGGGTTATTCAGCAGGTGCATATCACAGAGACACAGGGCTGAGTGGGCACTGAGACAGAGATGGGGAGGGGGGGGTCGCGTATAGAGCACACAAAGGGACCAGTGTTCTTTCTCTCTCTCTCTCTTGCCCTGACATACCCCCTACCCTAGCACCAGACCTCCAATACCCCGTCACCCCTCACCTAGTGCCCCACTCAGGACCACTCTCTCTGGGCTAGGGCTGGGGAGCACACAGGGGTCCCTCTGGAGCTAATGCACAGTCGCCTGCCTGTGTCCAGCCTCTCTTTCACACGTGTCTCAATGTGTGTGTGTGTGTGTGTGTGTGTGTGTGTGTGTGTGTGTGTGTGTGTGTGTGTGTGTGTGTTTAAAGCCTGCATTCCTGAGCTCGCTGAGCTGCAGCCGGGTGATTAATAGTAGCTAGCTGATTGTTTGAGAGCTGAATTCCTCAGGCCTGCTCTTACACACAAAGAACTGACTGGTCAACCACAACACACAAATACAAGACAACCACGTTGTTTCTTATGTGGGATATTTCAATTATACTGTACCGAATATACAAGTGTGTTATAGTCTGGGGCTGTGTGTTATAGTCTGGGGCTGTGTTATAGTCTGGGGCTGTGTTATAGTCTGGGGCTGTGTTATAGTCTGGGGCTGTGTGTTATAGTCTGGGGCTGTGTGTGTTATAGTCTGGGGCTGTGTGTTATAGTCTGGGGCTGTGTTATAGTCTGGGGCTGTGTTATAGTCTGGGGCTGTGTTATAGTCTCGGGCTGTGTTATAGTCTGGGGCTGTGTGTTATAGTCTGGGGCTGTGTTATAGTCTGGGGCTGTGTGTTATAGTCTGGGGCTGTGTGTGTTATAGTCTGGGGCTGTGTGTTATAGTCTGGGGCTGTGTGTTATAGTCTGGGGCTGTGTGTTATAGTCTGGGGCTGTGTGTTATAGTCTGGGGCTGTGTGTGTTATAGTCTGGGGCTGTGTGTTGTAGTCTGGGGCTGTGTGTGTTATAGTCTGGGGCTGTGTGTTATAGTCTGGGGCTGTGTGTTATAGTCTGGGGCTGTGTGTTATAGTCTGGGGCTGTGTGTTATAGTCTGGGGCTGTGTGTGTTATAGTCTGGGGCTGTGTGTTATAGTCTGGGACTGTGTGTTATAGTCTGGGACTGTGTGTTATAGTCTGGGACTGTGTGTTATAGTCTGGGGCTGTGTGTTATAGTTATAGTCTGGGGCTGTGTGTCTGGGGCTGTGTTATAGTCTGGGGCTGTGTGTGTGTTATAGTCTGGGGCTGTGTGTTATAGTCTGGGGCTGTGTTATAGTCTGGGGCTGTGTGTGTTATAGTCTGGAGCTGTGTTATAGTCTGGAGCTGTGTTATAGTCTGTGTGTGTTATAGTCTGGGGCTGTGTTATAGTCTGGGGCTGTGTGTTATGTGTTGTAGTCTGGGGCTGTGTGTGTTATAGTCTGGGGCTGTGTGTTATAGTCTGGGGCTGTGTGTTATAGTCTGGGGCTGTGTGTTATAGTCTGGGGCTGTGTGTTATAGTCTGGGGCTGTGTGTGTTATAGTCTGGGGCTGTGTGTTATAGTCTGGGGCTGTGTGTGTTATAGTCTGGGGCTGTGTGTTATAGTCTGGGGCTGTGTGTTATAGTCTGGGGCTGTGTGTTATAGTCTGGGGCTGTGTGTTATAGTCTGGGGCTGTGTGTGTTATAGTCTGGGGCTGTGTGTTATAGTCTGGGACTGTGTGTGTTATAGTCTGGGACTGTGTGTTATAGTCTGGGGCTGTGTGTTACTGTGTGTGTATAGTCTGGGGCTGTGTGTTATAGTCTAGGGCTGTGTGTGATAGTCTGTGTGTGTTGTAGTCTGGGGCTGTGTAGTCTGGGGCTGTGTTATAGTCTGGGTCTGTGTGTGTTATAGTCTGGGACTGTGTGTGTTATAGTCTGGGGCTGTGTGTTATAGTCTGGGGCTGTGTTATAGTCTGGGGCTGTGTGTGTTATAGTCTGGAGCTGTGTTATAGTCTGGAGCTGTGTTATAGTCTGGGGCTGTGTGTTATAGTCTGGGGCTGTGTTTATAGTCTGGGGCTGTGTTATAGTCTGGAGCTGTGTTGTAGTCTGGGGCTGTGTGTGTTATAGTCTGGAGCTGTGTTATAGTCTGGAGCTGTGTTATAGTCTGGGGCTGTGTGTTAAATTCTGGGGCTGTGTGTTATAGTCTGGGGCTGTGTTTATAGTCTGGGGCTGTGTGTGTTATAGTCTGGGGCTGTGTGTTATAGTCTGGGGCTGTGTGTGTTATAGTCTGGGGCTGTGTGTTATAGTCTAGGGCTGTGTGTGATAGTCTGGGGCTGTGTGTTATAGTCTGAGGCTGTGTGTTATAGTCTGGGACTGTGTGTTATAGTCTGGGGCTGTGTAGTCTGGGGCTGTTATAGTCTGGGACTGTGTGTGTTATAGTCTGGGGCTGTGTGTTGTAGTCTGGGGCTGTGTTATAGTCTGGGGCTGTGTGTTATAGTCTGGGGCTGTGTGTTGTAGTCTGGGACTGTGTGTGTCATAGTCTGGGGCTGTGTAGTCTGGTGCTGTGTTATAGTCTGGGTCTGTGTGTTGTAGTCTGGTGCTGTGTTATAGTCTGGGTCTGTGTGTGTCATAGTCTGGGGCTGTGTGTTATAGTCTAGGGCTGTGTGTTGTAGTCTGGGGCTGTGTGTTATAGTCTAGGGCTGTGTGTTGTAGTCTGGGGCTGTGTGTTGTAGTCTGGGACTGTGTGTGTCATAGTCTGGGGCTGTGTGTTATAGTCTAGGGCTGTGTGTTGTAGTCTGGGGCTGTGTGTGTCATAGTCTGGAACTGTGTAGTCTGGTGCTGTGTTATAGTCTGGGGCTGTGTGTTGTAGTCTGGGGCTGTGTGTTGTAGTCTGGGGCTGTGTGTTATAGTCTGGGGCTGTGTGTTGTAGTCTGGGACTGTGTGTGTCATAGTCTGGGGCTGTGTAGTCTGGTGCTGTGTTATAGTCTGGGGCTGTGTGTTGTAGTCTGGGGCTGTGTGTTATAGTCTGGGACTGTGTGTGTCATAGTCTGGGGCTGTGTGTTATAGTCTAGGGCTGTGTGTTGTAGTCTGGGGCTGTGTGTTACAGTCTAGGGCTGTGTGTTGTAGTCTGGGGCTGTGTGTTGTAGTCTGGGACTGTGTGTGTCATAGTCTGGGGCTGTGTGTTATAGTCTAGGGCTGTGTGTCGTAGTCTGGGGCTGTGTGTTATAGTCTAGGGCTGTGTGTTGTAGTCTGGGGCTGTGTGTTGTAGTCTGGGGCTGTGTGTTGTAGTCTGGGGCTGTGTGTTGTAGTCTGGGGCTGTGTGTTATAGTCTGGGGCTGTGTTATAGTCTGGGGCTGTGTGTTATAGTCTGGGGCTGTGTGTGTTATAGTCTGGGGCTGTGTGTTGTAGTCTGGGGCTGTGTGCTGTAGTCTGGGGCTTTGTGTGTTATAGTCTGGGGCTGTGTTATAGTCTGGGGCTGTGTGTTATAGTCTGGGGCTGTGTGTGTTATAGTCTGGGGCTGTGTGTTGTAGTCTGGGGTGTGTGTTATAGTCTGGGGCTGTGTGTTATAGTCTAGGGCTGTGTGTTGTAGTCTGGGGCTGTGTGTTATAGTCTGGGGCTGTGTGTTATAGTCTAGGGCTGTGTGTTGTAGTCTGGGGCTGTGTGTTGTAGTCTGGGGCTGTGTGTTGTAGTCTGGGGCTGTGTTTATAGTCTGGGGCTGTGTTATAGTCTGGAGCTGTGTTATAGTCTGGAGCTGTGTTATAGTCTCGGGCTGTGTGTTGTAGTCTGGGGCTGTGTGTTATAGTCTGGGGCTGTGTGTTATAGTCTGGGGCTGTGTTTATAGTCTGGGGCTGTGTGTTATAGTCTAGGGCTGTGTGTTAGGAGATCAGAGGCAGAAGCTGCTGTCAGAACTATTTCAGTCACACTGCTCACACTGTGTGTGTGTGTGTGTGTGTGTGTGTGTGTGTGTGTGTGTGTGTGTGTGTGTGTGTGTGTGTGTGTGTGTGTGTGTGTGTGTGTGTGTGTGTGTGTGTGTGTGTGTGTGTGTGTATTTAGTGCAGACAGAGGGCATTCAGGTGGAATAATGGAAGCTCAGTGTGTGAGGGGTCTGCAGGTTACACCAGGAATTCAGGACACTGAAATACTATCCATCTCTCTCTGTCTCTTTCTCTCTCTATGTGCCTCTGTCTCTCTGTCTATTTCTGTCTCTCTCTTTCTCTCTCTCTCTCTTTCCCTCTGTCTCTCTCTTTCCCTCTGTCTCTCTATTTCCCTTTGTCTCTCTCTCTGTCTCTCTCTTTGTCTCTGTCTCCGTCTATTTCTGTCTCTCTCTTTCCCTCTGTCTGTCTATTTCTGTCGCTCTCTTTCTCTCTCTCTCTCTTTCCCTCTGTCTCTCTCTTTCCCTCTGTCTCTCTATTTCCCTTTGTCTCTCTCTCTGTCTCTCTCTTTCTCTCTGTCTCCGTCTATTTCTGTCTCTCTCTTTCCCTCTGTCTCTGTCTATTTCTGTCTCACTCTTTCCCTCTGTCTCTCTCTATTTCTCTGTCTCTCTCTTTCCCTCTGTCTCTGTCTATTTCTGTCTCTCTCTTTCCCTCTGTCTCTCTGTCTACCTCTGTCTCTCTGTCTACCTCTGTCTCTCTCTTTCCCTCTGTCTCTCTGTCTATTTCTGTCTCTCTCTTTCCTTCTGTCTCTGTCTACCTCTATCTCTCTTTCTCGTTCTTTATCTCCCTCTGTCTCTCTGTCTACCTCTGTCTCTCTCTTTCCCTCTGTCTCTCTGTCTACCTCTGTCTCTCTCTTTCCCTCTGTCTCTCTGTCTACCTCTGTCTCTCTCTTTCCCTCTGTCTCTCTGTCTACCTCTGTCTCTCTCTTTCCCTCTGTCTCTCTGTCTACCTCTGTCTCTCTGTCTACCTCTGTCTCTCTCTTTCCCTCTGTCTCTCTGTCTATTTCTGTCTCTCTCTTTCCTTCTGTCTCTGTCTACCTCTATCTCTCTTTCTCGTTCTTCATCTCTCTCTGTATCTTCCTGTTTGTATGTCTCTCTCTCAATTTTCAATTCAATTAATTTATTGGCATGTGAAATGTATGTTTAGATTGACAACACAAGAGAAATATATAATAAACAAATCCAAAATTAACAATAATCATTACACTCACAAAAGATTCAAAGGAATATAGACATTTCAAATGTCATATTGTTGTGATGTCACATTGTTGTGATGTCATATTGTTGTGATGTCACATTGTTGTGATGTCACATTGTGGTATTTCACCCAGTAGTTAGAGGACACAATATAAAATAAATAAATAAATATATAAATATGGATTGTATTTACAATGGTGTTTGTTCTTCACTGGTTGCCCTTTTCTTGTGGCAACAGGTCACAAATCTTGCTGCTGTGATGTCACACTGTGGTATTTCACCCAGTAGATATGAGAGTTTATCAAAATTGGGTTTGTTTTCTAATTCTTTGTGGGTCTGTGTAATCTGAGGGAAATATGTCTCTCTAATATGGTCATACATTTGGCAGGAGGTTAGGAAGTGCAGCTCAGTTTCCACCTCATTTTGTGGGCAGTGTGCACATAGCCTGTCTTGTCTTGAGAGCCATGTCTACCTACGCCGGCCTTTCTCAATAGCAAGGCTATGCTCACTGAGTCTGTACATAGTCAAAGCTTTCTTTAATTTTGGGTCAGTCACAGTGGTCAGGTATTCTGCCGCTGTGTATTCTCTGTTTAGGGCCAAATAGCATTCTAGTTTGCTCAGTTTTTGTTTGTTAATTCTGTCTCTTTCTCTTCCTCTTAATCTCTCTTTTTCTCTCTTTCTCTCTCTCTCCCTCTCTACTTTCCCCACACACCTAGCACCAAGTCTCATCGCAGGTGATAAATGACCACTTTGATTATTGGTACTCTAATGGGGTCACAGTGAGATATCCATGTATCCAGCCCCATCCTTACTGCCAGGGGAGATAAAGCCAACACCTCCCTCTGTATTGATGGCTGTTTGGGTGTTTGGATTCAGAACTGGCCAATGAGCATTCTCGCCTCCGTATCCCGGCGCTGTGTTGCCGTGGACTCTGGAATTTGATTCGATGGTGAACTGTAGTCTCCTCCCCGTTTACTAGTTATTCACTGTAGTAAAACACTCAATAGAGGATTTCAGAAATTCTGCCCAAAAACTAATTTATATTATTTTTTTGCGTGTGTTCTTGTGTCCGTATCTATTAACACACAGTCTGAATAATCAGTAATCCATTGTCCCTGACCCCTGTGTGTAATACAGTACATCTAGTATGGATTACCCCCCCCCCCCCCACTTGTGGTTCTCTGAGTGTTAATATTTCCAGAGAGGGCCGGAGGAGCCCAGGTGAGGGGGGTAAAATGGTTCATGTTTTAAATGAGGAATCTCACAGGTCCTGGGAGCCTCCCACACATTCATTCATGCAGCCGTCTCCTCTGCTGTGCTGATATGTGGTGGTGTTTGTCCTTGGCCAGCAGTATACAGCTGTGAGTGGAGTGCCCCTTAATGTGTCACATATTAGTGTGGTGTGAAGTTAATTTGTGATGAGTGTAACTTCATTAACTACACCTGTAGAACTACAGAGCAGAGATGTGAGAAGAGGATAAGTAGAGTGATGGTTCTCCCCACACTGTATTTAAACAGTAGTCTATCTCTCTCTCTCCCTCTCCCTCTCTCTCTCTCTCTCTCTCTCTCTCTCTCTCTCTCTCTCTCTCTCTCTCTCTCTCTCTCTCTCTCTCTCTCTCTCTCTCTCTCTCTCTCTCTCTCTCTCTCTCTCTCTCTCTCTCTCTCTCTCTCTCTCTCTGAAACATACTGTATGTTTACATTTCCAAAGCAAGTAAAATAGATAAAACAAATGATAAACATTAAGAAATTAACAGGAAACATTACAGTCACAAAAGTTCCAAAATAATAAAGACATTTCAAATGTCATTTCACTGGTTTCCCTTTTCTTGTGGCAACAGGTCACAAATCTTGCTGCTGTGATGGCACACTGTGGTATTTCACTCAGTAGACATGGGAGTTCATCAAAAGTTTGTTTTTCACATTCTTTGTGGGTCTGTGTAATCTGAGGGAAATATGTCTCTCTAATATGGTCATACATTGGGCAGGAGGTTAGGAAGTGCAGCTCAGTTTCCACCTCATTTTGTGGGCAGTGAGCACATAGCCTGTCTTCTCGAGAGCCATGTCTGCCTACAAATGGCGGCCTTTCTCAATATCAAGTCTATGCTCAATGAGTCTGTACATAGTCAAAGCTTTCCTTAAGTTTGGGTCAGTCACTGTGGTCAGGTATTCTGCCGCTGTGTACTCTCTGTTTTAGGGCCAAATAGCATTCTAGTTTGCTCTGTTTTTTTGTTAATTCTTTCCAATATGTCAAGGAATTATCTTTTTTGTTTTCTCATGAATTAGTTGGGTCTAATTGTGCTGCTGTCCTGGGGCTCTGTGGGGTGTGTTTGTGAACAGGAGCTTGCTTAGGGGACTCTTCTCCAGGTTCATCTCTCTGTAGGTGATGGCTTTGTTATGGAAGGTTTGGGAATAACTTCCTTTTAGGTGGTTGTAGAATTTAACGGCTCTTTTCTGGATTTTGATAATTAATGGGTATCGGCCTAATTCTGCTCTGCATGCATTATTTGGTGTTGGACACAAAGGATATTTTTTGCAGAATTCTGCATGCAGAGTCTCAATTTGGTGTTTGTCCCATTTTGTGAATTCTTGGTTGGTGAGCCGACCCCAGACCTTACAACCATAAAGGGCATTGGGTTATACAAATATTTTTAGCCAGATCCTAATTGGTATGTTCAATTTCATGTTCCCTTTGATGGCATAGAATGCCCTTCTTGCCTTGTCTCTCAGCTCGTTCACAGCTTTGTGGAAGTTACCTGTGGCGTTGATGTTTAGGCCGAGGTATGTATAGTTTTTTTGTGTTTTCTAGGGCAACAGTGTCTATTTGGAATTTGTATTTGTGGTCCTGGCAACTGGACCTATTTTGGAACAGCATTATTTTTTGTCTTACTGAGATTTACTGTCGGGGCCCAGGTCTGTCAGGGCCCAGGTCTGTCAGGGCCCAGGTCTGGCAGAATCTGTGCAGAAGATCTAGGTGCTGCTGTAGGCCCTCCTTGGTTGGTGACAGAAGCACCAGATCATCAGCAAACAGTAGACATTTGACTTCAGATTCTAGTAGGGTGTGGTATATGTGTTTTTTGACAACTACACACTTGTTGTTGGTGTAGATGGATTTTCTAAAGTTGTATGTTTTTCAACCAACTCCACTTTCCATCAGTTTGTATAGCAGACCCTCATGCCAAATTGTGTCAAAAGTTTTTTTGAAATCAACAAAGCATGAGAAGACTTTGCCTTTGTTTTGGTTTGTTTGTTCAAAGCAGGGGGAATATGTGGTCTGTCGTACTGTAATTTGGTAAAAAGCCAATTTGACATTTGCTCAGTACATTGTTTTCATTGAGGAAATGTACGAGTCTGCTGTTAATGATAATGCAGAGGATTTTCCCAAGGTTGCTGTTGACGCATATCCCCCGGTAGTTATTGGGGTCAAATTTGTCTCCATTTTTGTCTTTCTTTCTCAGGGGTCTAATGTGTATGAGGTCATCACCCCACCACCTTCAGGGACCATGCCCTGTCTCCATAGCAACTTCTGGCCCCAGGTTGGCCCAGAGTGAGTGTGGGTCAAACCAGGCCTAAGCAGGCCTGACGTGGACCAGACCAGGCTGAGGTGGGCCCGAAGCAGTCCAGAGTGAAGCAGAGACATCATGCACCAGCTGTTTGGCCTGGTTCTCGGCCAGAGGGACCTGTCGCGGGCTGGAGACCTCTTCTCCCTGGAAGACTCTGAGATAGAGGACTGTCTCTCACAGGCCCTGGAGGAAATCAAGGCTATCTCCTGCTCTCCTGTGAGTACCCCTTACATACCCATCCATTCACACACAAATACATGACGGTGCCTTTGATGTACTAGAGGAGGTCAAAGGTATCTATTGCTCTCTTGTAAGTTAAGCCTATGCATGCACACAAACATGCACAGCCATGCATAGGCAAACACACACACACACACTGCTTATGGCAGGTGTGTCTCTTGGGACTGTTCACTGAAAACAGATCTGATATGATGCCTATCCCTCATTTCCCATCCAACACAGTCAGTCTCTCAGTCATCATTTAACTAAAGAATGAACGAGTCTGCAGCTGAATGTAACCCAACAGCTTACGGTCTAGATGGGGTCAGCGTATTCAGACACGGTCTAGATGGGGCCAGCTCATTCAGACACGGTCTAGATGGGGCCAGCTCATTCAGACATGGTCTAGATGGGGCCAGCTCATTCAGACACGGTCTAGATGGGGTCAGCTCATTCAGACACGGTCTAGATGGGGTCAGCTTATTCAGACACGGTCTAGATGGGGCCAGCTCATTCAGACACGGTCTAGATGGGGTATAGATGGGGTCAGCTTATTCAGACACGGTCTAGATGGGGTATAGATGGGGTCTAGATGGGGTCTAGATGGGGTCAGCTTATTCAGACACGGTCTAGATGGGGTCTAGATGGGGCCAGCATATTCAGACACGGTCTAGATGGGGCCAGCGTATTCAGACATGGTCTAGATGGGGTATAGATGGGGTCAGCTTATTCAGACACGGTCTAGATGGGGCCAGCTCATTCAGACACGGTCTAGATGGGGTATAGATGGGGTCAGCTTATTCAGACACGGTCTAGATGGGGTCTAGATGGGGTATGGATGGGGTCTAGATGGGGTCTAGATGGGGCCAGCGTATTCAGACATGGTCTAGATGGGGTCTAGATGGAGCCAGCGTATTCAGACACGGTCTAGATGGGGCCAGCGTATTCAGACACGTCTAGATGGGGTCTAGATGGGGTCTAGATGGGGTCTAGATGAGGCCAGCGTATTCAGACACGGTCTAGATGGGGTCTAGATTGGGCCAGCTCATTCAGACACGGTCTAGATGGGGCCAGCTCATTCAGACACGGTCTAGATGGGGCCAGCTCATTCAGACACGGTCTAGATGGGGTCAGCTCATTCAGACACGGTCTAGATGGGGTATAGATGGGGTCAGCTCATTCAGACACGGTCTAGATGGGGTCTAGATGGGGTATAGATGGGGTCAGCTTATTCAGACACTGTCTAGATGGGGCCAGCTCATTCAGACACGGTCTAGATGGGGCCAGCTTATTCAGACACGGTCTAGATGGGGTCTAGATGGGGCCAGCTTATTCAGACATGTCTAGATGGGGTCTAGATGGGGTATGGATGGGGTCTAGATGGGGTCTAGATGGGGCCAGCATATTCAGACATGGTCTAGATGGGGCCAGCGTATTCAGACACGGTCTAGATGGGGTATAGATGGGGTCTAGATGGGGTCTAGATGGGGTCAGCTCATTCAGACACGGTCTAGATGGGGTCTAGATGGAGCCAGCGTATTCAGACACGGTCTAGATGGGGCCAGCGACACGGTCTAGATGGGGCCAGCTCATTCAGACACGGTCTAGATGGGGTATAGATGGGGTCTAGATGGGGTCTAGATGGGGTCTAGATGGGGCCAGCGTATTCAGACACGGTCTAGATGGGGTCTAGATTGGGCCAGCTCATTCAGACACGGTCTAGATGGGGCCAGCTCATTCAGACACGGTCTAGATGGGGCCAGCTCATTCAGACACGGTCTAGATGGGTCAGCTCATTCAGACACGGTCTAGATGGGGTATAGATGGGGTCAGCTTATTCAGACAAGATCTAGATGGGGCCAGCTCATTCAGACACGGTCTAGATGGGGTATAGATGGGGTCAGCTTATTCAGACACGGTCTAGATGGGGTATAGATGGGGTCTAGATGGGGTCTAGATGGGGTCAGCTTATTCAGACACGGTCTAGATGGGGTCTAGATGGGGCCAGCATATTCAGACACGGTCTAGATGGGGCCAGCATATTCAGACATGGTCTAGATGGGGTATAGATGGGGTCAGCTTATTCAGACACGGTCTAGATGGGGCCAGCTCATTCAGACACGGTCTAGATGGGGTATAGATGGGGTCAGCTTATTCAGACACGGTCTAGATGGGGTCTAGATGGGGTATGGATGGGGTCTAGATGGGGTCTAGATGGGGCCAGCGTATTCAGACATGGTCTAGATGGGGTCTAGATGGAGCCAGCGTATTCAGACACGGTCTAGATGGGGCCAGCGTATTCAGACACGTCTAGATGGGGTATAGATGGGGTCTAGATGGGGTCTAGATGGGGTCTAGATGCGGCCAGCGTATTCAGACACGGTCTAGATGGGGTCTAGATTGGGCCAGCTCATTCAGACACGGTCTAGATGGGGCCAGCTCATTCAGACACGGTCTAGATGGGGCCAGCTCATTCAGACACGGTCTAGATGGGGTCAGCTCATTCAGACACGGTCTAGATGGGGTATAGATGGGGTCAGCTCATTCAGACACGGTCTAGATGGGGTCTAGATGGGGTATAGATGGGGTCAGCTTATTCAGACACTGTCTAGATGGGGCCAGCTCATTCAGACACGGTCTAGATGGGGCCAGCTTATTCAGACACGGTCTAGATGGGGTCTAGATGGGGCCAGCTTATTCAGACACGTCTAGATGGGGTCTAGATGGGGTATGGATGGGGTCTAGATGGGGTCTAGATGGGGCCAGCATATTCAGACATGGTCTAGATGGGGTCTAGATGGAGCCAGCGTATTCAGACACGGTCTAGATGGGGCCAGCGTATTCAGACACGGTCTAGATGGGGTATAGATGGGGTCTAGATGGGGTCTAGATGGGGTCTAGATGGGGCCAGCGTATTCAGACACGGTCTAGATGGGGTCTAGATTGGGCCAGCTCCTTCAGACACGGTCTAGATGGGGCCAGCTCATTCAGACACGGTCTAGATGGGGCCAGCTCATTCAGACACGGTCTAGATGGGTCAGACACGGTCAGACACAGTCTAGATGGGGTCTAGATGGGGCCAGCTTATTCAGACAAGATGGGGTCAGCTTGGGGCCAGCTTATTCATTCAGACACGGTCTAGATGGGGTATAGATGGGGTCAGCTTATTCAGACAAGATCTAGATGGGGCCAGCTCATTCAGGCACGGTCTAGATGGGGTATAGATGGGGTCAGCTCATTCAGACACGGTCTAGATGGGGTCTAGATGGGGTATAGATGGGGTCAGCTTATTCAGACACTGTCTAGATGGGGCCAGCTCATTCAGACATGGTCTAGATGGGGCCAGCTTATTCAGACACGGTCTAGATGGGGTCTAGATGGGGTCTAGAAGGGGTCAGCGTATTCAGACATGGTCTAGATGGGGACAGCGTATTCAGACACGGTCTAGATGGGGCCAGCTTATTCAGACACGGTCTAGATGGGGTCTAGATGGGGCCAGCTTATTCAGACACGTCTAGATGGGGCCTAGATGGGGTCAGCTTATTCAGACACGGTCTAGATGGGGTCTAGATGGGGCCAGCTTATTCAGACACGGTCTAGATGGGGTCTAGATGGGGTCTACATGGGGTCAGCGTATTCAGACACGGTCTAGATGGGGCCAGTGTATTCAGACACGGTCTAGATGGGGCCAGTGTATTCAGACACGGTCTAGATGGGGCCAGCTCATTCAGACACGGTCTAGATGGGGCCAGCTTATTCAGACACGGTCTAGATGGGGTCTAGATGGGGCCAGCTTATTCAGACATGGTCTAGATGGGGTCTAGATGGGGTCAGCTTATTCAGACACAGCCTAGATGGGGTCTAGATGGGGCCAGCTTATTCAGACACGTCTAGATGGGGTCTAGATGGGGTCTAGATGGGGTCAGCGTATTCAGACATGGTCTAGATGGGGACAGCGTATTCAGACACGGTCTAGATGGGGCCAGCTTATTCAGACACGGTCTAGATGGGGTCTAGATGGGGCCAGCGTATTCAGACACGGTCTAGATGGGGTCTAGATGGGGTCTAGATGGGGTCAGCGTATTCAGACACGGTCTAGATGGGGCCAGCGTATTCAGACACGGTCTAGATGGGGTCTAGATGGGGCCAGCGTATTCAGACACGGTCTAGATGGGTTCTAGATGGGGTCTAGATGGTGTCAGCGTATTCAGACACAGTCTAGATGGGGTCTAGATGGGGCCAGCTTATTCAGACACGGTCTAGATGGGGTATAGATGGGGTCAGCTCATTCAGACACGGTCTAGATGGGGTCTAGATGGGGTATAGATGGGGTCAGCTTATTCAGACACTGTCTAGATGGGGCCAGCTCATTCAGACACGGTCTAGATGGGGCCAGCTTATTCAGACACGGTCTAGATGGGGTCTAGATGGGGCCAGCTTATTCAGACACGTCTAGATGGGGTCTAGATGGGGTATGGATGGGGTCTAGATGGGGTCTAGATGGGGCCAGCATATTCAGACATGGTCTAGATGGGGTCTAGATGGAGCCAGCGTATTCAGACACGGTCTAGATGGGGCCAGCGTATTCAGACACGGTCTAGATGGGGTATAGATGGGGTCTAGATGGGGTCTAGATGGGGTCTAGATGGGGCCAGCGTATTCAGACACGGTCTAGATGGGGTCTAGATTGGGCCAGCTCATTCAGACACGGTCTAGATGGGGCCAGCTCATTCAGACACGGTCTAGATGGGGCCAGCTCATTCAGACACGGTCTAGATGGGTCAGCTCATTCAGACACGGTCTAGATGGGGTATAGATGGGGTCAGCTTATTCAGACAAGATCTAGATGGGGCCAGCTCATTCAGGCACGGTCTAGATGGGGTATAGATGGGGTCAGCTCATTCAGACACGGTCTAGATGGGGTCTAGATGGGGTATAGATGGGGTCAGCTTATTCAGACACTGTCTAGATGGGGCCAGCTCATTCAGACACGGTCTAGATGGGGCCAGCTTATTCAGACACGGTCTAGATGGGGTCTAGATGGGGCCAGCTTATTCAGACACGTCTAGATGGGGCCTAGATGGGGTCAGCTTATTCAGACACGGTCTAGATGGGGTCTAGATGGGGCCAGCTTATTCAGACACGGTCTAGATGGGGTCTAGATGGGGTCTACATGGGGTCAGCGTATTCAGACACGGTCTAGATGGGGCCAGTGTATTCAGACACGGTCTAGATGGGGCCAGTGTATTCAGACACGGTCTAGATGGGGCCAGCTCATTCAGACACGGTCTAGATGGGGCCAGCTTATTCAGACACGGTCTAGATGGGGTCTAGATGGGGCCAGCTTATTCAGACATGGTCTAGATGGGGTCTAGATGGGGTCAGCTTATTCAGACACAGCCTAGATGGGGTCTAGATGGGGCCAGCTTATTCAGACACGTCTAGATGGGGTCTAGATGGGGTCTAGAAGGGGTCAGCGTATTCAGACATGGTCTAGATGGGGACAGCGTATTCAGACACGGTCTAGATGGGGCCAGCTTATTCAGACACGGTCTAGATGGGGTCTAGATGGGGCCAGCGTATTCAGACACGGTCTAGATGGGGTCTAGATGGGGTCTAGATGGGGTCAGCGTATTCAGACACGGTCTAGATGGGGCCAGCGTATTCAGACACGGTCTAGATGGGGTCTAGATGGGGCCAGCGTATTCAGACACGGTCTAGATGGGTTCTAGATGGGGTCTAGATGGTGTCAGCGTATTCAGACACAGTCTAGATGGGGTCTAGATGGGGCCAGCTTATTCAGACACGGTCTAGATGGGGTCAGCTTATTCAGATACAGTCTAGATGGGGTCTAGATGGGGCCAGCTTATTCAGACACCGTCTAGATGGGGCTAGCTTATTCAGACACGTCTAGATGGGGTCTAGATGGGGTCAGCGTATTCAGACACGGTCTAGATGGGGTCTAGATGGGGTATAGATGGGGTCAGCTTATTCAGACACTGTCTAGATGGGGCCAGCTCATTCAGACACGGTCTAGATGGGGCCAGCTTATTCAGACACGGTCTAGATGGGGTCTAGATGGGGCCAGCTTATTCAGACACGTCTAGATGGGGCCTAGATGGGGTCAGCTTATTCAGACACGGTCTAGATGGGGTCTAGATGGGGCCAGCTTATTCAGACACGGTCTAGATGGGGTCTAGATGGGGTCTACATGGGGTCAGCGTATTCAGACACGGTCTAGATGGGGCCAGTGTATTCAGACACGGTCTAGATGGGGCAAGTGTATTCAGACACGGTCTAGATGGGGCCAGCTCATTCAGACACGGTCTAGATGGGGCCAGCTTATTCAGACACGGTCTAGATGGGGTCTAGATGGGGCCAGCTTATTCAAACATGGTCTAGATGGGGTCTAGATGGGGTCAGCTTATTCAGACACAGCCTAGATGGGGTCTAGATGGGGCCAGCTTATTCAGACACGTCTAGATGGGGTCTGGATGGGGTCTAGAAGGGGTCAGCGTATTCAGACATGGTCTAGATGGGGACAGCGTATTCAGACACGGTCTAGATGGGGCCAGCTTATTCAGACACGGTCTAGATGGGGTCTAGATGGGGCCAGCGTATTCAGACACGGTCTAGATGGGGTCTAGATGGGGTCTAGATGGGGTCAGCGTATTCAGACACGGTCTAGATGGGGCCAGCGTATTCAGACACGGTCTAGATGGGGTCTAGATGGGGCCAGCGTATTCAGACACGGTCTAGATGGGTTCTAGATGGGGTCTAGATGGTGTCAGCGTATTCAGACACAGTCTAGATGGGGTCTAGATGGGGCCAGCTTATTCAGACACGGTCTAGATGGGGTCAGCTTATTCAGATACAGTCTAGAAGGGGTCTAGATGGGGCCAGCTTATTCAGACACGGTCTAGATGGGGCTAGCTTATTCAGACACGTCTAGATGGGGTCTAGATGGGGTCAGCGTATTCAGACACGGTCTAGATGGGGCCAGTGTATTCAGACACGGTCTAGAATGGGCCAGTGTATTCAGACACGGTCTAGATGGGGCCAGCTCATTCAGACATGGTCTAGATGGGGTCTAGATGGGGCCAGCTTATTCAGACATGGTCTAGATGGGGTCTAGATGGGGTCAGCTTATTCAGACACGGCCTAGATGGGGTCTAGATGGGGCCAGCTTATTCAGACACGGTCTAGATGGGGTCTAGATGGGGTTTAGAAGGGGTCAGCGTATTCAGACATGGTCTAGATGGGGACAGCGTATTCAGACACGGTCTAGATGGGGCCAGCTTATTCAGACACGGTCTAGATGGGGTCTAGATGGGGCCAGCGTATTCAGACACGGTCTAGATGGGGTCTAGATAGGGTCTAGATGGTGTCAGCGTATTCAGACACGGTCTAGATGGGGCCAGCGTATTCAGACACGGTCTAGATTGGGTCTAGATGGGGTCAGCGTATTCAGACACGGTCTAGATGGGGTCAGCTTATTAAGACACGGTCTAGATGGGGTCTAGATGGGGCCAGCTTATTCAGACACGGTCTAGATGGGGTCTAGATTGGGTCTAGATGGGGTCAGCGTATTCAGACACAGTCTAGATGGGGTCTAGATGGGGCCAGCTTATTCAGACACAGTCTAGATGGGGTCAGCTTATTCAGATACAGTCTAGATGGGGTCTAGATGGGGCCAGCTTATTCAGACACGGTCTAGATGGGGCCAGCTTATTAAGACACGGTCTAGATGGGGTCTAGATGGGGTCTAGATGGGGTCAGCGTATTCAGACACGGTCTAGATGGGGCCAGTGTATTCAGACACGGTCTAGAATGGGCCAGTGTATTCAGACACGGTCTAGATGGGGCCAGCTCATTCAGACATGGTCTAGATGGGGCCAGCTCATTCAGACACGGTCTAGATGGGGCCAGCTTATTCAGACACGGTCTAGATGGGGTCTAGATGGGGCCAGCTTATTCAGACACGGTCTAGATGGGGTCTAGATGGGGCCAGCTTATTCAGACATGGTCTAGATGGGGTCTAGATGGGGTCAGCTTATTCAGACACGGCCTAGATGGGGTCTAGATGGGGCCAGCTTATTCAGACACGTCTAGATGGGGTCTAGATGGGCCAGCGTATTCAGACACGGTCTAGATGGGGTCTAGATGGGGTCTAGATGGGGTCTAGATGGGGTCAGCGTATTCAGCCACGGTCTAGATGGGGCCAGCGTATTCAGACACGGTATAGATGGGGCCAGCTTATTCAGACACGGTCTAGATGGGGTCTAGATGGGCCAGCGTATTCAGACACGGTCTAGATGGGGTCTAGATGGGGTCTAGATGGGGTCTAGATGGGGTCAGCGTTTTCAGACACGGTCTAGATGGGGCCAGCTTATTCAGACACGGTCTAGATGGGGTCTAGATGGGGCCAGCTTATTCAGACACGGTCTAGATGGGGTCTATATTGGGTCTAGATGGGGCCAGCGTATTCAGACACGGTCTAGATGGGGTCTAGATGGGGTCTAGATGGGGCCAGCGTATTCAGACACGTTCTAGATGGGTTCTAGATGGGGTCTAGATGGGGTCAGCGTATTCAGACACGGTCTAGATGGGGTCTAGATGGGGTCTAGATGAGGTCAGCGTATTCAGACACGGTCTAGATGGGGCCAGCGTATTCAGACACGGTCTAGATGGGGTCTAGATGGGGTCTAGATGGGGTCAGCGTATTCAGACACGGTCTAGATGGGGTCTAGATGGGGCCAGTTCATTCAGACACTGTTTAGATGGGGTCTAGATGGGGTCAGCTTATTCAGACACGGTCTAGATGGGGTCTAGATGGGGTCAGCTCATTCAGACATGGTCTAGATGGGGTCTAGATGGGGTCAGCTTATTCAGACACGGTCTAGATGGGGCCAGCGTATTCAGACACGGTCTAGATGGGGTCATAGTTTGAATGTCTGAACATTTCCACCTCAACATGGAAAAAGTTAAAGAGTATTTTTCCTTTGAGTGTCAAGAGAAAACTAAGAGCAAAAGCTCTTGCAGCCCTGAGACTTGGATCTGTGTTAGACAGACTGCATTTGAAACTATATTAAAAACAAACATGCTCTTTTCTCATTGTTTCTTGATCCTGATTGGCTGTTTCGGACTCATTTCGCCTCTGATTGGCTGGCTGCAGGACTACCTGACCAATGACAATGACCAGGCGGTGGTGGAGATCTGCATCACGCGCATCACCACGGCGATCAGGGAGACGAGGTCCATCGAGCGCCATGGGGGGGCGTTAGTGAGTCTGTGGGAGTCCTGTCTGGAACACAACCTCACCCCCCAGGGCAAAGACGAAGACACACCCCATGCCAAGATAGCCTCCGACATCACCAGCTGTATACTGCAGGTACACTACACTACACTACACTACACTACACTACTTTGTTTCAGACTCAATGAATCCATTCAGGCACATCTGGGATATATACTGTGTCCAAACGCTCCCACCCAACTTGATACAGCTGCGTCACTCGCCGTTTCATATTTGTTTTTGTTGACACATCCCAACATCTCAAAGTGAGCCTTTGATCCCGTATAGAAACATTGTCTTATACACTATAATTTATTTTTTAAATGAAGGGTGCTCATCGCCGTCACCGTGAAAAACAGCTTTTGTTCCACACTCTATTACCAAATGTAACAGGGGGCTACAGTAAAACCTTCAATAGCAAAATACACAAACCTGTTTCGCAAAACACAGTCTGTACCTCCAATGTCCCAAATCAAGAAGGAAAAAAGTTTAGCCTAAATTCAATTTAAAAACCTTCATTTAAATAAAATGTAAATACCTAATTTCTTTGTTGAAAACTCTAGAAATTAGTAATATAGTGTTAACTTTTAAATGGGAATTCAAGTGCTGCTTTACCTTCTTAACAGCACTATCAACAGGGCAGGTCCTACAGGCTCTAGTTTCTACCTTCTTAACAACACTATCAACAAGGCAGGTCCTACAGGCCCTAGTTTCTACCTTCTTAACAACACTATCAACAAGGCATGTCCTACAGTCTCTAGGTTCTACCTTCTTAACAACACTATCAACAAGGCAGGTCCTACAGGCCCTAGTTTCTACCTTCTTAACAACACTATCAACAAGGCAGGTCCCACAGGCCCTGGTTTCTACCTTCTTAACAGCACTATCAACAAGGCAGGTCCTACAGGCCCTAGTTTCTACCTTCTTAACAACACTATCAACAAGGCAGGTCCCACAGGCCCTAGTTTCTACCTTCTTAACAACACTATCAACAAGGCAGGTCCTTCAGGCCCTAGTTTCTACCTTCTTAACAACACTATCAACAGGGCAGGTCCTACAGGCCATAGTTTCTACCTTCTTAACAACACTATCAACATGGCAGGTCCTACAGGCCCTAGTTTCTACCTTCTTAACAACACTATCAACAGGGCAGGTCCTTCAGGCTCTAGTTTCTACCTTCTTAACAACACTATCAACAGGGCAGGTCCTACAGGCCCTAGTTTCTACCTTCTTAACAACACTATCAACAAGGCAGGTCCTACAGGCCCTAGTTTCTACCTTCTTAACAACACTATCAACAAGACAGGTCCTCCAGGCTCTAGTTTCTACCTTCTTAACAACACTATCAACAGGGCAGGTCCTACAGGCTCTAGTTTCTACCTTCTTAACAACACTATCAACAAGGCAGGTCCTACAGGCCCTAGTTTCTACCTTCTTAACAACACTATCAACATGGCAGGTCCTACAGGCCCTAGTTTCTACCTTCTTAACAACACTATCAACAAGGCAGGTCCTACAGGCCATAGTTTCTACCTTCTTAACAACACTATTAACAGGGCAGGTCCTACAGGCTCTAGTTTCTACCTTCTTAACAACACTATCAACAAGGCAGGTCCTACAGGCCATAGTTTCTACCTTCTTAACAACACTATCAACAGGGCAGGTCCTTCAGGCTCTAGTTTCTACCTTCTTAACAGCACTATCAACAGGGCAGGTCCTACAGGCTCTAGTTTCTACCTTCTTAACAACACTATCAACAGGGCAGGTCCTACAGGCTCTAGTTTCTACCTTTTTAACAACACTATCAACAGGGCAGGTCCTACAGGCCATAGTTTCTACCTTCTTAACAACACTATCAACAAGGCAGGTCCTACAGGCCATAGTTTTTACCTTCTTAACAACACTATCAACAAGGCAGGTCCTACAGGCCCTAGTTTCTACCTTCTTAACAACACTATCAACAGGGCAGGTCCTACAGGCCCTAGTTTCTACCTTCTTAACAACACTACCAACAAGGCAGGTCCTTCAGGCCCTAGTTTCTACCTTCTTAACAACACTATCAACAAGGCAGGTCCTACAGGCTCTAGTTTCTATCTTCTTAAGAACACTATCAACATGGCAGGTCCTACAGGCCCTAGTTTCTACCTTCTTAACAACACTATCAACAGGGCAGGTCCTACAGGCTCTAGTTTCTACCTTCTTAACAACACTATCAACAGGGCAGGTCCTAGTTTCTACCTTCTTAACAACACTATCAACAAGGCAGGTCCTACAGGCCCTAGTTTCTACCTTCTTAACAACACTATCAACAAGGCAGGTCCTACAGGCCCTAGTTTCTACCTTCTTAACAACACTATCAACAAGGCAGGTCCTACAGGCCATAGTTTCTACCTTCTTAACAACACTATCAACAAGGCAGGTCCTACTGGCTCTAGTTTCTACCTTCTTAACAACACTATCAACAGGGCAGGTCCTAGTTTCTACCTTCTTAACAACACTATCAACAAGGCAGGTCCTACAGGCCCTAGTTTCTACCTTCTTAACAACACTATCAGCAAGGCAGGTCCTACAGGCCCTAGTTTTGTCGCACCCGGACAGCTGTTTGGTTGTGTGGTCAAGTGTCACAAAGACGGACATAGGAAAATTGCAAGTGGCTCAGAACAGGGCAGCACGGCTGGCCCTTGGATGTACACAGAGATGCAAACATTAATAATATGCATTCCAATCTCTCCTGACGAGGAGATTGACTTCATCACTACTTGTATTTGTGTGAGGTATTGACATGTTGAATGCACTGTTTAAACGACTAGCACTTTTATTTATGAGATGTATTAACATGTTGAATGCACCAAGCTGTCTGTCTAAACTACTGGCACACAGCTCAGACACCCATGTGTACCCTACAAGACATGCCACCAGAGGTCTCTTCACAGTCCCCAAGTCCAGAACAGACTATGGGAGGCACACAGTACTACATAGAGCCATGACTACATGGAACTCTATTCCACAGTACTACATAGAGCCATGACTACATGGAACTCTATTCCACAGTACTACATAGAGCCATGACTACATGGAACTCTATTCCACAGTACTACATAGAGCCATGACTACATGGAACTCTATTCCACAGTACTACATAGAGCCATGACTACATGGAACTCTATTCCACAGTACCACATAGAGCCATGACTACATGGAACTCTATTCCACAGTACTACATAGAGCCATGACTACATGGAACTCTATTCCACAGTACTACATAGAGCCATGACTACATGGAACTCTATTCCACAGTACTACATAGAGCCATGACTACATGGAACTCTATTCCACAGTACTACATAGAGCCATGACTACATGGAACTCTATTCCACAGTACTACATAGAGCCATGACTACATGGAACTCTATTCCACATCAAGTAACTGACGCAAGCATAACACTAAAGTGTGTACCCTCACATACCTTAGATGTAACGTTCATCTGTGGGAGAAAGAGAGGAGGACCAAGGTGCAGCGTGGTAAGTATTCATTATGCCTTTTAATGAAAACGAATACTTGAACAAAACAGCAAAACGATAAACGAGAATGACATGAAACGAAACAGTCCTGTCTGGTAACATACACAAAGACAGAAAATAATCACCCACGAAACACAATAGAAAACAGGCTCCCTAAGTATGGTTCTCAATCAGGGACAACGATTGACAGCTGCCTCTGATTGAGAACCATACCAGGACAAACACAGAAATAGCAAATCATACTAAAACTAACATAGACAACCCACCCAACTCACGCCCTGACCATACTAAAACTAACATAGACAACCCACCCAACTCACGCCCTGACCATACTAAAACTAACATAGACAACCCACCCAACTCACGCCCTGACCATACTAAAACTAACATAGACAACCCACCCAACTCACGCCCTGACCATACTAAAACTAACATAGACAACCCACCCAACTCACACCCTGACCATACTAAAACTAACATAGACAACCCACCCAACTCACACCCTGACCATACTAAAACTAACATAGACAACCCACCCAACTCACACCCTGACCATACTAAAACTAACATAGACAACCCACCCAACTCACGCCCTGACCATACTAAAACAAACATAGACAACCCACCCAACTCACGCCCTGACCATACTAAAACTAACATAGACAACCCACCCAACTCACGCCCTGACCATACTAAAACTAACATAGACAACCCACCCAACTCACGCCCTGACCATACTAAAACTAACATAGACAACCCACCCAACTCACGCCCTGACCATACTAAAACTAACATAGACAACCCACCCAACTCACGCCCTGACCATACTAAAACTAACATAGACAACCCACCCAACTCACACCCTGACCATACTAAAACTAACATAGACAACCCACCCAACTCACACCCTGACCATACTAAAACTAACATAGACAACCCACCCAACTCACATCCTGACCATACTAAAACAAAGACATAACAAAAGAACTAAGGTCAGAACGTGACATTAGATATGACCTGTATAAACAGGCCTACCTTCACATGTCATAAGATTTACATAAACAAACAACTGTTATATTCATTTAGCAGACACTCTTATCCTGAGCAACTAGAGTTAAGGGCACAGACAGAATTTTATACCTAGTAGGCTTGGGAATGCGAACCAGCGACATTTCGGTTACTGGCCCAACACTCTTACCTGCTAGGCTACCTGCCACCCCTACACAGAGCAGGCATAGGCTATAGGCACACAGGCAGCCTACAAACATCATACCTGTCTGCTCATCTGTACATACAGTTGAAGTCGGACGTTCACATACACTTAGTTTGGAGTCATTAAGACTCGTTTTTCAACCACTCCACAAATCTTGTTAACAAACTATAGTTTTGGCGAGTCGGTTAGGACATCTACTTTGTGCATGACACAAGTCATTTTTCCAACAATTGTTTACAGACAGACTATTTCACTTCTAATTCACTGTATCACAATTCCATGGGTCAGAAGTTTACATACACTAAGTTGACTGTGCCTTTAAACAGCTTGGAAAATTCCAGAAAATGATTTCATGGCTTTAGAAGCTTCTGGCTAATTGGCATCATGTGAGTCAATTGGAGGTGTACCTGTGGATGTATTTCAAGGCCTACCTTCAAACTTAGTGCCTCTTTGCTGGACATCATGGGAAAATCAAAAGAAATCAGGCAAGACCTCAGAAAATAATGACAGACCTCCATAAGTCTGGTTCATCCTTGGCAGCAATTTCCAAACGTCTGAAGGTACCACGTTCATCTGTTCAAACAATAGTACGCAAGAATAAATACCATGGGACCACGCAGCTGTCATACCGCTCAGGAAGGAGACCCGTTCTGTCTCCTAGAGATGAACGTACTTTGGTGCGAAAAGTGCAAATCAATCCCAGAACAACAGCAAAGGACCTTGTGAAGATGCTGGAGAAAACAGGTACAAAAGTATCTATATCCACAGGAAAACCAGTCCTATATCGACATAACCTGAAAGGCCGCTCAGCAAGGAAGAAGCCAGACTACGGTTTGCAACTGCACATGGGGACAAAGATCATACTTTTTGGAGAAATGTCCTCTGGTCTGATGAAACAAAAATGGAACTGTTTGGCCATAATGACCATCATTATGTTTGGAGGAAAAAGGGAGAGGCTTGCAAGCCAAAGAACACCATCCCAACCGTGAAGCACGGGGGTGGCAGCATCATGTTGTGGGGGTGCTTTGCTGCAGAATGGACTGGTGCACTTCACAAACTGGATGGCATCATGAGGAGCGAAAATTATGTGGATATATTGAAGCAACAACTCAAGACATCAGTCAGGAAGTTAAAGCTTACTCGCAAATGGGTCTTCCAAATGGACAAGGACCCCAAGCATACTTCCAAAGTTATGGATTAAGGACAACAAAGTCAAGGTACTGGAGTGGCCATCACAAAGCCCTGA
>NC_092170.1:38369994-38397494 GCF_045791955.1 Oncorhynchus clarkii lewisi
CGGTACTGTAGCTCATCGGCTCTAATGACATGTCCACTTAGACAGAGTGTTAGAGTAAGTTGTAGTTGTTTGGGTTTGTTTCAGTGTTTGTCTGATGGTGATTTGGGTCCTGAGTGGCGCAGAGGTCCAAGGCACTGCATCACAGCGGTAGAGGTGTTACTACAGACCCGAGTTAGAGCCCGTGCTGTATCACAACTGTCCGTGATCGGGAGTCCTATAGGGCGGCGCACAATTGGCCCAGCGTCGTCCAGGTTAGGGGAGGGTTTGAATTAGCTCTTAACAGTCTTGCCCAGTAAAATAGAAGATAGACTCTCTAACTCAGTGGTCACCAAACCTGGTTCTGGTCATCTAGGGCTTTGTTTCTGCCAAGCGTTTACACAACTGATTTAAAAAGTCTTGATACAATGTAGTCGTTCAGAACAACAGGTGGACAGTGACACAACACTTTTGCCCTGTCGCTCTGCCCCTGAACAAGGCAGTTAACCCAATGTTCCCCGGCAGGCCTCCCCCTGCACCTCTCTGATTCAGAGGGGTTGGGTTAAATGTGGAAGACACATTTCAATTGAATGCATTCAGTTGTACAACTGACTAGGTATCCCCCTTTCCTTTCCTTTCTATATCTAGTCCTTCCAAATGTTCCTAAACCATCCCCCTGGGGGTGCTAGTGGATGTTAAATTAGGCCCTGGGACACCACTGTCGACATGCAGAGACACATACACTCTCATTGAGCTCAGAAATGAGTGTTCATGTAAAGATGCTGTTCTATTCTGTTTTGTTCTGTTCTATTTTGTTCTATTCTGTTTTGTTCTGTTCTATTCTGTTCTGTTCTATTTTGTTCTATTCTGTCCAGTTCTATTCTATTGCGTTCTATTTTGTTCTATTCTGTTCTGTTCTGTTCTGTTTTGTTATATTCTGTTCTATTCTATTCTATTCTGTTCTATTTTGTTCTGTTCTGTTCTGTTCTGTTCTATTCTGTTCTATTCTGTTCTATTTTGTTCTGTTCTGTTCTATTCTGTTCTATTCTGTTCTATTTTGTTCTATTCTATTCTGTTCTGTTCTGTTCTATTCTGTTCTATTCTGTTCTATTTTGTTCTGTTCTGTTCTATTCTGTTCTATTCTGTTCTATTTTGTTCTATTCTGTCCAGTTCTATTCTATTGTGTTCTATTTTGTTCTATTCTATTCTGTTCTGTTCTGTTCTATTCTGTTCTATTCTTGTTCTATTTTGTTTGCTGTAACCTCTGTTCTATTATGTTTGGTAATTAAAGAAGCTGTTCTATTCTGTTTGTGTTCTATTTTGTTCTATTTTGTTCTGTTCTGTTCTATTCTGTTCTTCTATTTTGTTCTGTTCTGTTCTGTTCTGTTCTATTCTGTTCTATTCTGTTCTATTTTGTTCTGTTCTGTTCTATTCTGTTCTATTCTGTTCTATTTTGTTCTGTTCTGTTCTATTCTGTTCTATTCTGTTCTATTTTGTTCTGTTCTGTTCTATTCTGTTCTATTCTGTTCTATTTTGTTCTATTCTGTCCAGTTCTATTCTATTCTGTTCTATTCTGTTCTATTTTGTTCTGTTCTGTTCTATTTTGTTCTATTCTGTCCAGTTCTATTCTATTGCGTTCTATTTTGTTCTATTCTGTTCTGTTCTATTCTATTCTGTTTTGTTCTGTTCTATTCTATTGTGTTCTATTTTGTTATATTCTATTCTGTTCTGTTCTGTTCTGTTCTATTCTGTTCTATTCTGTTCTATTTTGTTCTGTTCTGTTCTATTCTGTTCTATTCTGTTCTATTTTGTTCTATTCTATTCTGTTCTGTTCTGTTCTATTCTGTTCTATTCTGTTCTATTCTGTTCTATTCTGTTCTATTCTGTTCTATTTTGTTCTGTTCTGTTCTGTTTTGTTATATTCTATTCTATTCTGTTCTCTTAAATTGTCTATGTGTGTCACTAAGGGTCCATCTAGGCCCTAAAGAGAATGGACACACACATGCACATGCACACAGATACACACACACGTGATACATGTTTCAGTATGAATATATATCAATGTTAGCTTGATTGGATAAATCTTCTAAATAACCATGTTACAGGATATTACACAACACACAGTGTGCCTTGTGGAGTTGAATTCTTCAGTAACAGAATGTTCTGACTCTGAAATGCTTACATTTTCCACTTCATTAATGTCTTCCCACCCCATTTGTCTGTCTGTCTCTCCGTCTGTCTCTCCGTCTGTCTCTCCGTCTGTCTCTCCGTCTGTCTGTCTGTCTGTCTGTCTGTCTGTCTGTCTGTCTGTCTCGCGCTCTCTCGCTCTCTCTCTCGCTCTCGCTCTCTCTCTCTCTCTCTCGCTCTCTCGCTCTCTCTCTCTCTCTCTCTCTCTCTCTCTCTCTCGCTCTCTCGCTCTCTCTCTCTCTCTCTCTCTCTCTCTCTCTCTCTCTCTCTCTCTCTCTCTCTCTCTCTCTCTCTCTCTCTCTCTCTCTCTCTCTCTCTCTCTCTCTCTCTCTCTCTCTCTCTCTCTTTCTCTCTCGCTCTCTCGCTCTCTCTCTCGCTCTCTCTCTCTCTCTCTCTCTCTCTCTCTCTCTCTCTCTCTCTCTCTCTCTCTCTCTCTCTCTCTCTCTCTCTCTCTCTCTCTCTCTCTCTCTCTCTCTCTCTCTCTCTCTCTCTCTCTCTCTCTCTCTCTCTCTCTCTCTCTCTCTCTCTCTCTCTCTCTCTCTCTCTCTCTCTCTCTCTCTCTAGGTCAGGGCTTTGTGGTGAAATGTGTGGGCATCGCCTCCTTTTAGGTCGTTGTAGAACTTAAGGTCTATTTTCTGGATGTTGATAACTAGTGGGTATAGTTCTAATTCTGCTCTGCATATTGTTTGGGATTTTGCGTTGTACACGTATTATATTTTTGAAGTCTCTGTCTCTCTTCTCCTCCTATAGAACTACAGTCGTCCCCCAGTGATGGCTCTAGCAGTGCCGGTGGCAGTGAGGTTTCTGCAGAGAGGCAACAGAGAGCTCAGTAGGAACATGTCCAGTTATCTCTCTCTGACTGCCATGGATAAGGCTGAACTACTGGCAGAACACACAGAGGCTATCACCTGCAGCGTCCTGGGAGGTAGGACGCACGCACGCACGCACGCACACACACACACACACACACACACACACACACACACACACACACACACACACACACACACACACACACACACACACACACACACTCAAGGACAAACAAACACACACACTCACCGACACACACACACGCACGCACACACACACACACACACACACGCGCGCGCGCACGCAAAGACACACACACACACACACACACACACACACTCAAGGACAAACAAACACATACACTCACCCACACACACACACACACACACGCACGCACACACACACACACACACACACACACACACACACACACACACACACACACACACACACACACACACACACACACACACACACACACACACACACACACACACACCCTTTTGCCATGATGACTCCATTGCTTCCTACAGTTGTGTCAAGTTGGCTGGATGTCCTTTGGGTGATGGACCGTTCTGGATATCTCTGGTGTCTATGGCTCTGGTGTCTGGGCACTGGTGTCTAAAGCTCTGGTGTCTAGGGCTCTGGTGTCTAGGGCTCTGGTGTCTAGGGCTCTGGTGTCTAAAGCTCTGGTGTCTGGGCACTGGTGTCTAGGGCTCTGGTGTCTAGGGCTCTGGTGTCTAGGGCTCTGGTGTCTAGGGCTCTGGTGTCTAGGGCTCTGGTGTCTAGGGCTCTGGTGTCTAAAGCTCTGGTGTCTTATAATAACCAAACACACACTAACCCACATCAACCAGGGTCCTCAGGCTGTACTTTATTCCCAGCCCAATACTCATTTTGGTCATGATATGTGTTTAGGTTATTCGGAAGTGCGTAATTAAAATCATATCAGAGGAGGCAGTTGAAAGAGATCAGTGTGTGTCATGTCTGACTTGCCTTGTTTAAGGCCTTTCATTCTTCTGGCCAGACAGTATGTTATGTCTGACTTGCCTTGTTTAAGGACTTTCATTCTTCTGGACAGACAGTATGTTTTGTCTGACTTGCCTTGTTTAAGGACTTTTATTCTTCTGGCCAGACAGTATGTTATGTCTGACTTGCCTTGTTTAAGGACTTTCATTCTTCTGGCCAGACAGTATGTTATGTCTGACTTGCCTTGTTTAAGGACTTTCATTTTTCTGGCCAGACAGTATGTTTTGTCTGACTTACCTTTCTTAAGGCCTTTCATTCCTCAGGCCAGACAGAGCAGCGTGGCTTCTAGCCTGCCTAGCTGAGGGATTACTCTTAAGAGGCCCTCAGATCTGTGGCTTAGGTTTACAACCCCACCCCTTGCTACAGCTGTCTCGGGTGTTGGAGCTGGACAGGCTCAGGCTCTAAACAGGCTGTGTAAGCCAGGCCCCACTGCCCTACACAGATAAGGATCTCGCAGCAGTGCTGTAGCCATTACTCCCTATATAAGACTCAGGAGAGAGACTCAGGGAGGAGTGTGTGTGTGTGTGTGTGTGTGTGTGTGTGTGTGTGTGTGTCTGCGTATGTATGGTAGAGGGCCAATGAAGGTTTTCATAAGGGCTGGAGAGATCCAGTCTAATTTAGACTGTGTTTGTGCAGGTTGATATGAATGTTTACATTAGACTTCTGGGTTGAGGTCAGCCAGTGGACTTAACTCCACTGATGAAACTAAAGAGGGTCACTTAGAAGTAAAGGTCCTATCTAGAACGTAAAAGGGTACTTCAGCTGTCCCCGTAGGAGAAACCTTTGAATAACCCTTTTTGGTTCCAGTTATAACTTTTTGGGTTCTATGTAGAACCTTTTCCACTACCGAAAAGGGTTCTACCTGGAACCATAAAGGGTTCTCCAATATAACCAAAAAAGGGTTATCCTATGTTGACAACCGAAGAACCCTTTTGGAACCCTGTTTCTAAGAGTGTAGAGGTAAATTAGTAGTAGTAGTAGATGTAGTACATTATTATTATTATTATTATTAGTAGTAGTAGTAGTAGTAGTAGTAGTACATTATTAGTATTAGTAGTAGTAGTAGTAGTAGTAGTAGTACATTATTAGTATTAGTAGTAGTAGTAGTAGTAGTAGTAGTAGTAGTAGTAGTAGTAGTAGTAGTAGTAGTAGTAGTACATTATTAGTATTAGTAGTAGTAGTAGTAGTAGTAGTAGTAGTAGTAGTACATTATTAGTATTAGTAGTAGTAGTAGTAGTAGTAGTAGTAGTAGTAGTAGTAGTAGTAGTAGTAGTAGTAGTAGTAGTAGTAGTACATTATTAGTATTAGTAGTAGTAGTAGTAGTAGTAGTAGTAGTAGTAGTAGTAGTAGTAGTAGTAGTAGTAGTAGTAGTAGTAGTAGTAGTAGTACATTATTAGTATTAGTAGTAGTAGTAGTAGTAGTAGTAGTAGTAGTACATTATTAGTATTAGTAGTAGTATTAGTAGTAGTAGTAGTAGTAGTACATTATTAGTATTAGTATTAGTATTAGTAGTAGTAGTAGTATTAGTAGTAGTAGATGTAGCAGTAGTAATAGTAGTAGTAGTAGTAGTAGTAGATGTAGCAGTAGTAATAGTAGTAGTAGTAGTACATTATTATTATTATTAGTAGTAGTAGTAGTAATAGTAGTACATTATTATTATTATTATTATTATTATTATTAGTAGTAGTTGTAGTAGTAGATGTAGTAGTAGTGGTGGCAATATTAGTAGCTGTAGTAGATGTAGTAGTAGTGGTGGTAGTAGTAGTAGTAGTAGTAGTAGTAGTAGATGTAGTAGTAGATGTAGTAGTGGTGGTGGTAATATTAGTAGTAGTAGTAGTAGTAGTAGTACATTTGTCCACAGCGATGTGAGAGACTGATCAACAACAACAGGAAGTGTTTGGTTGCAGTCATTGTAGTTAAAGGAGGCACAATCAGTTATTGAGTGTAAGGGGGCAATTACTTTATCACACAGGGGAAATGGATGTTGCATAACTTTGTAAAATAAAATAAAAAACGTTTCCAATTGTTTTTGTTATTTGTGAACTGAGGTTCCCTTTATCTAATATTAGGTTTGTGTTGAAGATCTGATAACATTCAGTATAAACAGACCACTATAGTCCCTGTGCCCAAGAACGGCGAGGTACTGTAACCTGTATAAATAACGACCGCCCCGTAGCACTCACAGAAAGGCTGGTCAAGACACACATCAACACCATCACCCCAGACACCCTGGACCCACTCCAATTCGCACACCGCCCCAACAGATCCACAGATGACGCAGTTTCTATTGCGTTCAACACTGCCCATTCCCTCCTTGGACAAGAGGATCACCTATGCTTTACAATGAGTACAGCTCAACACCATAGTGCCATAGACTGAAACACCATCATTAAGTTTGCCGACAACATGACGACGATGAGACAAACCTACAGGGAGGAGGTCACAGACCTGGCAGTGTGTTGCCAGGACAACAAGATTTTGAAGCTGATCGTGGACTACAGGAAACAGACATGCATGGTCCCATTCACATCGACGGTGGGCACCATTTAGAGCGTCTTGACTGGCTACATCACAGCTTGGTACGGCGACTGCTTGACAGCCGACTGCAAGGCGCTACAGACGGTAGTGCGTACGGCCCAGTACATCCCCGGGGCCGAGCTCCCTGCCATCCATCACCTCTATACCAGGCGGTGTCAGAAGATACCAGGTGGTGCGTACGGCCCAGTACATCCCCGGGGCCGAGCTCCCTGCCATCCATCACCTCTATACCAGGTGGTGTCAGAAGATACCAGGTGGTGTCAGAAGATGGCTCTAAAAATTGTCAAAGACTCCAGCCACCCAAGTCGTAGATTATTTTCTCTGCTTCCGCATGACATGCGGTACCAAGGCACAAAATCTGGAACCAACAGGACCCAGAACAGCATCTACCCCCAAGCCATAAGACTGCGAAATAGAAATGTAAATAGTTAACCAAAATTCAGTGGCAAGAAAAAGTATGTGAACCTTTTGGAATGACCTGGTTTTCTGCATCAATTGGTCATCAAACTTGATCTGATCTTCATCTTCAATTCACAGCAATAGACGAACACAGTGTGCCGAATTTTTCTTGTCTATGTTGAATACATATTTTAAACATTCACAGTGTAGGTTGGAAAAAGTATGTGAACCCCTAGGCTAATGACTAAACACTCACAACATTTGAGTTTGCTATTCACAAGAAAGCATTGCCTGATCTGAACCATGCCTCAAACAAAAGAGATCTCAGAAGACCTAAGATTGAGAATTGTTGCCTTGCATGAAGCTGGAAAGGGTTACACAAGTATCTCTAAAAGTCAGTCCACGGTAAGACAACTTGTTTATAAATGGAGAAATTATTTATACCTGTGTTCTCTGTTTGTCTGTTGTCAGTTTGTGTCACACCCTGACCATAGTTTGCTTTGTATGTTTCTATGTTTTGTTTGGTCAGGGTGTGATCTGAGTGGGCATTCTATGTTGGATGTCTAGTTTGTCTGTTTCTGTGTTTGGGCCTGATATGGTTCTCAATCAGAGGCAGGTGTTAATCGTTGTCTCTGATTGGGAACCATATTTAGGTAGTTTGTTTTGTGTTGGGTTTTGTGGGTGGTTGTTTCCTGTCTTTGTGTTTGTTGCACCAGATAGGGCTGTTTCCTGTCTTTGTGTTTGTTGCACCAGATAGGGCTGTTTCCTGTCTTTGTGTTTGTTGCACCAGATAGAGCTGTTTCCTGTCTTTGTGTTCTCTGCACCAGATAGGGCTGTTTGGTTTTTTTCCACATTTGTTGTTTTGTATTCTGTTCATGTTGAGTTCTTGTTAAAAACATGAACTATAACCACGCTGCATTTTGGTCCGCCTCTCCTTCCCAGGAGGAAAGCCGTTACAGTTTGTCTCGTTTGTCAAATCAACCAGCGTTTTTTTTTCTCAGCTCCTGCTTTTCCAGTCTTTCTTTTTCTCCCCCTCTCCTGGTTTTGACCCTTGCCTTTGTTGACTCTGTGCCCGCCTGCCTGCCCCTGACTCTGTGCCCGCCTGCCTGCCCCTGACACTGACCCCTGCCTGCCCTCTGGTACCTTTGCCCCACCTCTGGTCTACTGACCCCTGCCTGCCCTCCGGTACCGTTGCCCGTGTCTGGGTCTTACCTTCACACCTGATACTGTATACATGTGGATCACTTTTACATGGATAATACAAACACTAATCTGGATATTCACGCACTCCTTTGTGTGCTGATCGCTGTTCATTGGTCAACAATCAAGACGCTCAACATGTTGGTTCTGAAGCACAGATGAGTTTAATTAGACAATGATTTGGTGCAATGCCGTGGGCCTATGCCTGACATCAGATCAAATACGTATAAGTATAAGATGCATGTAGTCAATTTAAAATATGTATGAAAAATTCCCATTCAGTTTCGTACTCGCGACCCCACAAAATCTTCTCCACTTCCAGAACCACTGCTCTATCTCAACCAACTTGTATTAATTGACAGTTTGCTACTCCAGGGCCAAGTGTCACTAGCCAATCTGTTACATGTCTCTGGCTGCGTGTCATCAGTCATCAGTCTCTAGTTGAGTCCCGAGTCTCTGGCAGCGTGTCATCAGTCTCTAGTCGAGTCCCGAGTCACTGGCAGCGTGTCATCAGTCTCTAGTCGAGTCCCGAGTCTCTGGCAGCGTGTCATCAGTCTCTAGTCGAGTCCCGAGTCCCTGGCAGCGTGTCATCAGTCTCTTGTCGAGTCCCGAGTCCCTGGCAGCGTGTCATCAGTCTCTAGTCGAGTCCTGAGTCCCTAGCTGCGTGTCATCAGTCATCCATCTCTAGTCGAGTCCCGAGTCTTGAGGCTCCAAGTTGAGGTAAAGTCTCAAGTTATTTTATTTTCTATCAAGTCGAGTCTCAAGTCATCAAATTTGGGACACGAGGTCATGTGGCTAGTTAGTGGGCTCTTTTTCAATCTCCCTTAAGGCACGTCATTATGTTGCCTCCTCCAGGATCCCAGTTAGAGCGCCTCGTTACCCTCTTTAACATGCTTAGACCTCGTTAGTGGTTTACCCCAGGGACTGTCGTTAGTGTTGCTCGTTAGGGATCTGTTTGGCCCCCCAGTCCTGAAACCCTCCAGTGATAAATAGAACTGCTGGTAGAGGTTACCACAGAGGATCTAGTAGTCTGTGTGTGTGTGTGTTGCGGGTCTGTGTGTGTGTGTGTGTCGCGGGTCTGTGTGTGTGTGTGTTGTGGGTCTGTGTGTGTGTGTGTCTGTGTGTTGTGGGTCTGTGTGTGTGTGTGTGTGTGTGTGTGTTGTCATACAGATCTAATGCGGCAGGGTGTGAGTAGTCTACTACAGGGGAGGAGAGCCTTCTAACAGGGCTTTTCCTAGAAGGATTCATACATGTCTGTAAGTGCCCTCAGGAGCCTACCTACAGTATGTCTGGCCCCCTCCTGGCCCCATCCTGGCCCCCTCCTGGCCCCATCCTGGCCCCATCCTGGCCCCCTCCTGGTCCCCTCCTGGCGCCATCCTGGCACCATCCTGGCCCCCTTCTCTCCAACCTCCATGAACCATCATATGAAATCAAGCACTCAGGGTTAACCGTTTGTTTATCCTGTAAATTATCCTGGATTAGGTGATCGCGTGTGTGTGTGTGTGTGTGTGTGTATGAATAGCTCACACACTTCATGACCTGCACGGTCAGCTAACACTTCACACACATGATCAGGATCATGATCAGCAAAAAGGCACTGAGTTTGAAGGTAGGCCTTGAAATACATCCACAGGTAACATCCAATTGACTCAAATGATGTCAATTAGCCTATCAGAAGCTTCTAAAGCCATGACATCATTTTCTGGAATTTTCTAAGCTGTTTAAAGGCAAAGTCAACTTAGTGTATGTAAACTTCTGACTCACTGGAATTGTAATACAGTGAGTTATAAATTAAATAATCTGTCTGTAAACAACTGTTGGAAAAATGACTTGTGTCATGCACAAAGTAGATGTCCTAACCGACATGCCAAAACTATAGTTTGTTAACAAGAGTATGTAAACTTCCGACTTCAACTGTATCTTAAAAGCATTATTTATTGTGTACATTAATGTAAGCAATATGAAGTAGTGTAATTGTTCAGGGACAAGCGTCAGTAGGGATGACTTTAGCTTCAAGTTAACAGCCTTTAAAGCACTAGGGTGAGGTTCAGCAGGGCTCTCTGTCATTCCATACTGTACTGTAATCCACAGGCTGTTAGGCCCAGTTGCTGCTGTGAGGTCTTGGGGTGGTTGCTCTGGTCTGGCTGCTCCAGTCTGGCTGCTCTGGTCTGGCTGCTCTGGTCTGGCTGCCCTGGTCTGGCTGCCCTGGTCTGGCTCCTCCGGTCTGGCTGCCCTGGTCTGGCTGCCCTGGTCTGTCTCTTCCAGTCAGTACACCCCACAGGCCTACCTCATTAAGGTTTTACAAGCAACTACAGTAAACCCCACAGGCCTACCTCATTAAGGTTTTACAAGCAACTACAGTAAACCCCACAGGCCTACCTCATTAAGGTTTTACAGGCAACTACAGTAAACCCCACAGGCCTACCTCATTAAGGTTTTACAAGCAACTACATTAAACCCCACAGGCATACCTCATTAAGGTTTTCCAAGCAACTACATTAAACCCCACAGGCCTACCTCATTAAGGTTTTACAAGCAACTACAGTAAACCCCACAGGTCTACCTCATTAAGGTTTTACATGCAACTACAGTAAACCCCACAGGCCTACCTCATTAAGGTTTTACAGGCAACGTCAGTAAACCCCACAGGCCTACCTCATTAAGGTTTTACAAGCAACTACAGTAAACCCCAAAGGTCTACCTCATTAAGGTTTTACATGCAACTACAGTAAACCCCACAGGCCTACCTCATTAAGGTTTTACAAGCAACTACAGTAAACCCCACAGGGGCCTACCTCATTAAGGTTTTACAAGCAACTACAGTAAACCCCACAGGCCTACCTCATTAAGGTTTTACAGGCAACTACAGTAAACCCCACAGGCCTACCTCATTAAGGTTTTCCAGGCAACGTCAGTAAACCCCACAGGCCTACCTCATTAAGGTTTTACAAGCAACTACAGTAAACCCCACAGGCCTACCTCATTAAGGTTTTACAGGCAACGTCAGTAAACCCCACAGGCCTACCTCATTAAGGTTTTACAGGCAACTACAGTAAACCCCACAGGCCTACCTCATTAAGGTTTTACAGGCAACGTCAGTAAACCCCACAGGCCTACCTCATTAAGGTTTTACAAGCAACTACAGTAAACCCCAAAGGTCTACCTCATTAAGGTTTTACATGCAACTACAGTAAACCCCACAGGCCTACCTCATTAAGGTTTTACAGGCAACGTCAGTAAACCCCACAGGCCTACCTCATTAAGGTTTTACAGGCAACGTCAGTAAACCCCACAGGCCTACCTCATTAAGGTTTTACAGGCAACTACAGTAAACCCCACAGGTCTACCTCATTAAGGTTTTACATGCAACTACAGTAAAGCCCACAGGCCTACCTCATTAAGGTTTTACAGGCAACGTCAGTAAACCCCACAGGCCTACCTCATTAAGGTTTTACAGGCTACTACAGTAAACCCCACAGACCTACCTCATTAAGGTTTTACAGGCAATGTCAGTAAACCCCACAGGCCTACCTCATTAAGGTTTTACGGGCAACTACAGTAAACCCCACAGGCCTACCTCATTATCAGATACAGAAAATGTTCACACCCCTTGATGTTTTCCACATTTTGTTGTGTTACAGACTGAATTTAAAATGGATTAAATTGAGATGTGTTTTATGCTGGCCTACACACAATACCACATAATGTCAAAGTGGAATTATGTTTTTAGGATTTTTTACAAATGAATTAAAAATGAAAAGTTGAAATGTCTTGAGTCAAAAGGATTCAACCCCTTTATGACAAGCCTACATAAGTTCAGCAGTAAACATGTGCTTAACAAGTCACATACAGTGACATAAGCTGCATGGACTTACTCTGTGTGCAATCATAAAGTTTAACATTATTTTTTAAAGACTATCCTCATCTCTGTACCCCAAACGTACAATTATCTGTAAGGTCCCTCAGTCGTGCAATGAATTGTAAACACAGAGTAAACCCTAACGTCCAGGGAGGTTTTCCAATGCCTCGCAAAGAAGGGCACCTATTGGTAGATGTGTCAAAATAAAATAAAAAAAACAACACTGAATATTACTATGGATGGTGTATTAATGCACCCAGTCACTACAAAGATACAGGCGTCCTTCCTAACTCAGTTACCGGAGAGGAAGGAAACCGCTCAGGGATTTTACCCTGAGGCCAATGGCGACTTTAAAACAGTTACAGAGTTTAATGGCTGTGATAGGAGAAAACTGAGGATGGATAAACAACATTGTAGTTACTCCACAATACTAACCTAATTGAAAATTGGAAAAATAGGGAAGCCTGTGCAGAATACAAATATTCCAAAACATGCATCCTGTCCAGAATACAAAGTGTTATATTTGGGGCAAATCCAATACAACACATTACTGAGTACCACTCTCCATATTTTCAAGCATAGTGGTGGCTGCATCATGTTAAGAGTATGCTTGTAATCGTTAAGGACTGGAGAGTTTTTCAGGATAAAAAATACATTTAATGGACCTAAGCACATGCAAAATCCTAAAGGAAAACCTGGTTCAGCCTGCTTTCCACCAGACACTGGGAGATGAATTCACCTTTCAGCAGGACAATAACCTAAAATACAAGGCCAAATCTACACTGGAGTTGCTTACCAAGAAGATGGTGAATGTTCCTGAGTGGCCAAGTTACAGTTTTGACAATGGGAAGACCTGAAAATTGTTTTCTAACAATGATCAACAACCAATTTGACAGAGCTTGAAGAATTTTGTAAATAATAATTGGCAAATGTTGCACAACCCAAGTGTGGAAAGCTTATAGAGCCTAGAAAGACTGTCAGCTGTAATCACTGCCAAAGGTGCTTCAACAAAGTATTGACTCATGGTTGTGACTACTTACTGTATGTAAAGTAGATATTTCTGTATTTCATTTTCAAATAAATTTGTAATAATTTTTTTTTTTTTTAAACGTTTTGACTTTGACGATATTGTGTGAGAGAAAAAACACATATTTAATCCGTTTTGAATTCAGGCTGTAACAAAACTAAATGTGGACTGGGTATGAATACACACACACACACACACACACACACACACACACACACACACACACAAACACACACACACACACACACACACACACACACACACACACACACACACATCACACACACACACACACACACAATCACACACACACACACACACACACACACACAAGCACACACACACACACACACACACACACACACACACACACACACACACACACACACACACACACACACACACACAGCACACACACACACACACACACACACACACACACACACAAGCACACACACACACACACACACACACACACACACACACACACACACACACACACACACACACAAACACAAAGTTTGTCGGTTGTCCACCCCAAACTCAGCCACCCATTGCCCAAACCCCCTGACCTCACCCGAACCACATCACATCATCCTATTTCCTGAACTGGTGGCTGCTGGGAAGGGAGAGGTCAATTGTTATTGGTTCCCTGGGCTTCGGGCCAGGGGGCGGGGTTAACGAAGTAAAGAGTGGGTGAAGCATGCATAAGCTGATACAGTACCTTGTCTCGGGGATAGGGAGGGAGGAAGGGATACGAGCGGGGGATTGACTTCAACAAGAAAGGATCTGTATACTATCAGCAGTTACAACTTTAACAGCATATCTCTTGTCATTCTAGTAACTCTCTGTAGTTATGCATTAGGACTATCTACCTCACATTCAACTACGTATCAACTGATGAGCACGTTCAGTGCATTCGCTAACTCTCTGCAGTTATGTAGTTATGCATTAGGCCTATCTAAATGAAGTGAAACACTTTTTTATATTAAGTTAATATGCAACGATCACTCAACACATCCAAATGTGCAGCTGTTGTTGGGATGAGTGAAATGGCCGTTTTGACACAGGGAAGAAACTAACCAGCATTTACCACAATTAAACGTGTTGTTCCTGTTGGTGATGAAGAAATTCGTCAGACGCATAATGTCAACATGTAGTTTTATTCATATCTTGGTCTCCAATTCTAGTCCTACTGTAATGCAAAACAATTATATTTATATACAAAATACATTCATTTTTACTTCTTGACAAAAACACAAAACAATTTACAATATGATCCACATTGCCTATTACGTTAACAGAGAGCAGAGATAGGTCGTAACAAAATGCTGTAAACATTGTCCACAGTTCCTCTTTTCAAATCAAGTGTTTCTGTCTCACAAGGGACGCAAAACCCAACAGAGAATAAGCCACTATAGTTGTGTCATCTTGCTGTCACCCATTTCAAAGAGAAACACAATAAACCCCTTTGGATTATATAGAAAACAAAGAGAAACCCAACACAACTGAAATATTATGTTTGTCACATCTGAAATGTAAACACTTTGATAAAAAAAATATTTAAAAAAAGTTGGAAACAACGATTGAAAAAAAAGATTCACTTTTTTTTCCCAGGAAATGTAAGATTATAAGGTAATAGAACAGTTACAATCTCCTATGGCAGCATGCAGATGGTGTTACTACATAGCCATGCCAGAGAGGACCACGATAAAACGTTTTCTAACCACAATGCCACCCTAACAACTAAACCCAAACCTCAACCCTTTACCATTTACCTTACCCCTTAACCCTGACACTCCCATTAGTAACAAATAGCTAACGTACTTGCAAAAATAATGCTGATATTTATAGCAAATGTTGTCCTCTCTAGGATAGCTTCTGATGGTATAGATAATGTTTTCCTCCTCTGGCATGGCTTCTGATGGTATAGATAATGTTGTCCTCCTCTGGCATAGCTTCTGATGGTATAGATAATGTTGTCCTCCTCTGGCATGGCCATCTAGCGATGACCCTTGCAGACTGGTTTTTGTGACAGTTGCCCTCAAGCATCTCTCCTTCCACACAATGAGCTCTTTGTTTCTCTCTCTCACCTCGGTTCTTTCCTATCCTTTTCTCTCTTTAAATCTGTGGTAAATTCTGTTTTCTCCACTTCTCCTCCTAAGGCTATGTACAGTATACTAATGTTTCTCACCAAGTGTGTGTGTGTGTGTGTGTGTGTGTGTGTGTGTGTGTGTGTGTGTGTGTGTGTGTGTGTGTGTGTGTGTGTGTGCGTGTGTGTGTGTGTACGTGCGTGTTGGTTGTGCGTTCACATTATTGTTACGCACACATGTTTACAAACCCAGGCATCTGACTTGCGTGTGCGTGCGTGCGTGTGTGTGTGTGTGTGTGCGTGCGTGTGCGTGTGCGTGTGTGTGTGTGTGTGTGTTGCTACTCTCCTGCTTCTCTAAATGGGAACCACTCCTCCAACAGGACACATTATTGTCACAGTCTCATTAACCATTAAAGGGAGCTGTTGTTGTTGTTGTTGTTGTTGTTGTTGTTGTTGTTGTTGTTGTTGTTTATGTTCACATTATTGTCGCAGTCTCAGCCGGTTGGGCTGTTCTGCACTGCAGGTCTTAGTTTATAATGGTGATGATAGAGTTCATTTAAATGATGATGATGAGGATGATGATGAAAACGTCATCAGAGTTAGTTGATGAACTGAGCACCCCCGTGAGGCACAATCTCCGTCAAGCCCCACCCAACTACGTTCCCCCTCTGCTCACACCCCTCGCCGTCCTGCAAAGCCAGCTGGGATATCTCCTCCTCTGTCAGCACGCTGTCCCACATGTTCACCCCTGTCATCTTCCCAGCGAACGCCAACTTGGCATCGAAGCCTCCGTCAAACCCAGGCATCTGACTCCCACTGCCACCTGACCCTCCAGAGATCCCGCCGTCGTTCTTCTCCTGCCCCAGCTGGAGGGAGCCTCCATCGGGTAACACGTGGCCCTCGGCCACCCCGGGTGTGAATGCCACTCTGTGTCCATCGGCCCACAGTGACGCTATGCCCTGCTCAGAGCTCCAAGCCCCACATATGTGGGTCCAAATTCCTCCTCTCACCACGCCCCGCCCCTCCACCAGGTGAGCCTCTCCCCCCACAGTGAAGAGAGCCCTGGTTCCACTGAGAAGGAGCTGGATCTCATAGGGGTTCCGTTTGGTTCCGTAGGAGAACAGCACGGTTCTGTTGGAGATGGAGACGGGCTTGGCCCACAGGCACACGGTGAAGGAAGAGAGAGAGAGAGGGAGGTCTGGTGTCACCGACGAGAAGATGCGAGGGGAACGCATAGGGAAGAGAAGAGCGGTCTCACAGCCTGCGAGAGAGGAGGGAGGGAGGAGAGAATGAGAGAATTGCTTTAGTCATTTTACGGTTATTAGTTGATCTGCAAGACGACCAATTTAGGAAACCACAAGATGACGAAAAGTCCAAATCTACTTCTACTTTTTATCATTGTTCTTTTCCTCTTGTTATAAGTCTGATTTACATTCTTACTTATATTGTTTAAAAGAAGAGAAAGGGAAACAGGCCATCTGCCAGCATCCTGCCTCACAGGGCTTCTTCAGGCCTTTTCTTTGTTCTCAGAAGCACTACAGATGACCAGATGATGACCACTACAGATGACCAGATGATGACCACTACAGATGACCTGATGATGACCACTACGGATGACCTGATGATGACCACTACGGATGACCAGATGATGACCACTACGGATGACCTGATGATGATCACTACAGATGACCAGATGATGACCACTACGGATGACCAGATGATGACCACTACGGATGACCAGATGATGACCACTACGGATGACCAGATGATGACCACTACGGATGACCTGATGATGACCACTACGGATGACCAGATGATGACCACTACGGATGACCAGATGATGACCACTACGGATGACCAGATGATGACCACTACGGATGACCAGATGATGACCACTACGGATGACCAGATGATGACCACTACGGATGACCAGATGATGACCACTACAGATGACCTGATGATGACCACTACGGATGACCAGATGATGACCACTACGGATGACCAGATGATGACCACTACGGATGACCTGATGATGACCACTACGGATGACCAGATGATGACCACTACAGATGACCTGATGATGACCAATACGGATGACCAGAGGATGACCACTACGGATGACCAGATGATGACCACTACGGATGACCAGATGATGACCACTACGGATGACCAGATGATGACCACTACGGATGACCAGATGATGACCACTACAGATGACCAGATGATGACCACTACGGATGACCAGATGATGACCACTACGGATGACCAGATGATGACCACTACGGATGACCAGATGATGACCACTACGGATGACCAGATGATGACCACTACAGATGACCAGATGATGACCACTACGGATGACCAGATGATGACCACTACGGATGACCAGATGATGACCACTACGGATGACCAGATGATGACCACTACGGATGACCAGATGATGACCACTACGGATGACCAGATGATGACCACTACGGATGACCTGATGATGACCACTACGGATGACCAGATGATGACCACTACAGATGACCTGATGATGACCAATACGGATGACCAGAGGATGACCACTACGGATGACCAGATGATGACCACTACGGATGACCTGATGATGACCACTACGGATGACCAGATAATGACCACTACGGATGACCAGATGATGACCACTACGGATGACCAGATGATGATCACTACAGATGACCAGATGATGACCACTACGGATGACCAGATGATGACCACTACGGATGACCAGATGATGACCACTACGGATGACCAGATGATGACCACTACAGATGACCTGATGATGACCACTACGGATGACCAGATGATGACCACTACGGATGACCAGATGATGACCACTACAGATGACCAGATGATGACCACTACAGATGACCTGATGATGACCACTACGGATGACCAGATGATGACCACTACAGATGACCAGATGATGACCACTACAGATGACCTGATGATGACCACTACAGATGACCTGATGATGACCAATACGGATGACCAGATGATGACCACTACAGATGCCCAGATGATGACCACTACAGATGACCAGATGATGACCACTACAGATGACCAGATGATGACCACTACAGATGACCAGATGATGACCACTACCACAAATGTTCCAAGTTCAAATCCCCGAGCTGACAAGGTACAAATCTGTTGTTCTGCCCCTGAACAGGCAGTTAACCCACAGTTCCTCAGTAGGCCGTCATTGTAAATAAGAATTTGTACTTAACTGACTTGCCTAGATAAATAAAGGTAAAAAATATTATTATTAAGGCTCATCCTTTGTTCCAAAATGGCCGTCATACAGATTAGGACTTTTCATTTCTAATTGAAAATGTTTTTTTTATTTTTAAGTATTGCCCTTTTTTTAAACAAGCCTTACAAAGCTGGTTACAATTTCAGTTTTATCCTCCTGAAAAATATAGAACAAATATTATATCAAATGTTATGGTCAAACTCAAATATACTGAAAAAAACATTATTTATGGAATTAAAAATAAACAATTGTGTTATATTTATTAATAATATTATGAATTGAAACGGAGGAGTTACGTCACATGTACAGTTATTGAAAATGTATGGTCTATGGTGATAGGTGGGATGGGTTGAGAGGTTGAGGGTGGTCTATGGTGATAGGTGGGATGGGTTGAGAGGTTGAGGGTGGTCTATGGTGATAGGTGGGATGGGCTGAGAGGTTGAGTGGTCTATGGTGATAGGTGGGATGGTCTGAGTGGTTGGGGGTGGTCTATTGTGATAGGTGGGATGGGCTGAGAGGTTGGGGGTGGTCTATGGTGATAGGTGGGATGGGCTGAGAGGTTGAGTGGTCTATGGTGATATAGGTGGGATGGGCTGAGAGGTTGAGTGGTCTATGGTGATAGGTGGGATGGGCTGAGAGGTTGAGGGTCTATGGTGATAGGTGGGATGGGCTGAGAGGTTGAGTGGTGGTCTATTGTGATAGGTGGGTTGGGCTGAGAGGTTGAGTGGTCTATTGTGATGGGTAGGATGGGCTGAGAGGTTGAGGGTGGTCTATTGTGATAGGTGGGATGGGCTGAGAGGTTGAGGGTGGTCTATTGTGATAGGTGGGATGGGCAGAGAGGTTGAGGGTGGTCTATTGTGATGGGTAGGATGGGCTGAGAGGTTGAGGGTGGTCTATTGTGATAGGTGGGATGGGCTGAGAGGTTGAGTGGTCTATTGTGATAGGTGGGATGGGCTGAGAGGTTGAGTGGTCTATTGTGATATTTGGGTTGGGCTGAGAGGTTGAGTGGTCTATTGTGATAGGTGGGATGGGCTGAGAGGTTGAGTGGTCTATTGTGATAGGTCGGTTGGGCTGAGAGGTTGAGGGTGGTCTATTGTGATAGGTGGGATGGGCTGAGAGGTTGAGGGTGGTCTATTGTGATAGGTGGGATGGGCTGAGAGGTTGAGGGTGGTCTATTGTGATAGGTGGGATGGGCTGAGAGGTTGAGGGTGGTCTATTGTGATAGGTGGGATGGGCTGAGAGGTTGAGGGTGGTCTATTGTGATAGGTGGGATGGGCTGAGAGGTTGAGTGGTCTATTGTGATAGGTGGGATGGGCTGAGAGGTTGAGTGGTCTATTGTGATAGGTGGGATGGGCTGAGAGGTTGAGTGGTCTATTGTGATAGGTGGGATGGGCTGAGAGGTTGAGTGGTCTATGGTGATAGGTGGGATGGGCTGAGAGTGGCTGAGGGGTGGTCTATGGTGATAGGTGAGAGTGGCTGAGGGGTGGTCTATGGTGATAGGTGGGATGGGCTGAGAGTGGCTGAGGGGTGGTCTATGGTGATAGACGGAATGGGCTGAGAGTGGCTGAGGGGTGGTCTATGGTGATAGGTGGGATGGGCTGAGAGTGGCTGAGGGGTGGTCTATGGTGATAGGGGCGATGGGCTGAGAGGTTGAGTGGTCTATGGTGATAGGTGGGTTGGGCTGGGAGGTTGAGGGTGGTCTATGGTGATAGGTGGGATGGGCTGAGAGGTTGAGTGGTCTATTGTGATAGGTGGGATGGGCTGAGAGGTTGAGTGGTCTATTGTGATAGGTGGGATGGGCTGAGAGGTTGAGTGGTCTATTGTGATAGGTGGGATGGGCTGAGAGGTTGAGTGGTCTATGGTGATAGGTGGGTTGGGCTGAGGGTTGAGGGTGGTCTATTGTGATAGGTGGGATGGGCTGAGAGTGGCTGAGGGGTGGTCTATGGTGATAGATGGAATGGGCTGAGAATGGCTGAGGGGTGGTCTATGGTGATAGGTGGGATGGGCTGAGAGTGGCTGAGGGGTGGTCTATGGTGATAGGGGCGATGGGCTGAGAGGTTGAGTGGTCTATGGTGATAGGTGGGTTGGGCTGAGAGGTTGAGGGTGGTCTATGGTGATAGGTGGGATGGGCTGAGAGGTTGAGTGGTCTATTGTGATAGGTGGGATGGGCTGAAAGGTTGAGTGGTCTATTGTGATAGGTGGGATGGGCTGAGAGGTTGAGTGGTCTATTGTGATAGGTGGGATGGGCTGAGAGGTTGAGTGGTCTATGGTGATAGGTGAGTTGGGCTGAGAGGTTGAGGGTGGTCTATTGTGATAGGTGGGATGGGCTGAGAGGTTGAGTGGTCTATTGTGATAGGTGGGATGGGCTGAGAGGTTGAGTGGTCTATTGTGATAGGTGGGATGGGCTGAGAGTGGCTGAGGGGTGGTCTATGGTGATAGGGGCGATGGGCTGAGAGGTTGAGTGGTCTATGGTGATAGGTGGGTTGGGCTGAGAGGTTGAGGGTGGTCTATGGTGATAGGTGGGATGGGCTGAGAGGTTGAGTGGTCTATTGTGATAGGTGGGATGGGCTGAAAGGTTGAGTGGTCTATTGTGATAGGTGGGATGGGCTGAGAGGTTGAGTGGTCTATTGTGATAGGTGGGATGGGCTGAGAGGTTGAGTGGTCTATGGTGATAGGTGGGATGTTGGCTGAGGGGTGGTCTATGGTGAGAGGTTGAGGGTGGTCTATGGTGATAGGTGGGATGGGCTGAGAGGTTGGTCTATGGTGATAGACGGAATGGGCTATTGAGGGGTGGTCTATGGTGATAGGTGGGATGGGCTGAGAGTGGCTGAGGGGTGGTCTATGGTGATAGGGGCGATGGGCTGAGAGGTTGAGTGGTCTATGGTGATAGGTGGGTTGGGCTGGGATGTTGAGGGTGGTCTATGGTGATAGGTGGGATGGGCTGAGAGGTTGAGTGGTCTATTGTGATAGGTGGGATGGGCTGAGAGGTTGAGTGGTCTATTGTGATAGGTGGGATGGGCTGAGAGGTTGAGTGGTCTATTGTGATAGGTGGGATGGGCTGAGAGGTTGAGTGGTCTATGGTGATAGGTGGGTTGGGCTGAGAGGTTGAGGGTGGTCTATTGTGATAGGTGGGATGGGCTGAGAGTGGCTGAGGGGTGGTCTATGGTGATAGATGGAATGGGCTGAGAATGGCTGAGGGGTGGTCTATGGTGATAGGTGGGATGGGCTGAGAGTGGCTGAGGGGTGGTCTATGGTGATAGGGGCGATGGGCTGAGAGGTTGAGTGGTCTATGGTGATAGGTGGGTTGGGCTGAGAGGTTGAGGGTGGTCTATGGTGATAGGTGGGATGGGCTGAGAGGTTGAGTGGTCTATTGTGATAGGTGGGATGGGCTGAAAGGTTGAGTGGTCTATTGTGATAGGTGGGATGGGCTGAGAGGTTGAGTGGTCTATTGTGATAGGTGGGATGGGCTGAGAGGTTGAGTGGTCTATGGTGATAGGTGGGATGGGCTGAGAGGTTGAGTGGTCTATTGTGATAGGTGGGATGGGCTGAGAGGTTGAGGGTGGATAGGTGGGATGGGCTAGTGGTCTATTGTGATAGGTGGGATGGGCTGAGAGGTTGAGGGTGGTCTATGGTAATAGGTGGGATGGGCTGAGAGGTTGAGGGGTGGTCTATGGTGATAGGTGGGATGGGCTGAGAGGTTGAGGGGTGGTCTATGGTGATAGGTGGGATGGGCTGAGAGGTTGAGGGGTGGTCTATGGTGATAGGTGGGATGTTTGACATTATTGTTATGTGACTGCTTTTAACATGTAGGTAGTAGCAAGTAGCAAAAAAGCTGTAAACCCTCCCTTTTCTTCTTCTTTTTGTATTTTTTTTAATACCCCCCCCCCCCCCCCCTAAGATAATTGTCCTCCGAAGGGGGGGGGGGGGGGGGGGGGTATTAAAAAAAATACAAAAAGAAAAAGAAAAGTACTTAAGTAAAGTACACCTTAAGTAGTTTTTTGGGGGGAATCTGTGTTTTACTTCACTATTTATTATTTTTGACAACTTTTCCTTCACTACATTCCTATAGGGAATATTGTACTTTTTATTCCGTACATTTTCCCTGACACCCAAAGTACTCGTTACATTTTGAATGCTTAGCAGGACAGGAAAATGGTTAAATTCACACACTTATCAATAGAACATCTCTAATGCCTCTGATCTGGAGGACTCACTAAACAGAGAGCATCCCTGGTCATCCCTACTGCCTCTGATCTGGAGGACTCACTAAACAGAGAGCATCCCTGGTCATCCCTACTGCCTCTGATCTGGAGGACTCACTAAACAGAGAACCTCCCTGGTCATCCCTACTGCCTCTGATCTGGAGGACTCATCCCTACTGCCTCTGATCTGGAGGACTCACTAAACAGAGAACCTCCCTGGTCATCCCTACTGCCTCTGATCTGGAGGACTCACTACAGAGAACCTCCCTGGTCATCCCTACTGCCTCTGATCTGGAGGACTCACTAAACAGAGAACATCCCTACTGCCTCTGATCTGGAGGACCTACTAAACAGAGAACATCCCTGGTCATCCCTCCTGCCTCTGCTCTGGAGGACTCACTAAACCCAAAAGCATATGTTATAGATGATGTCTTGGAGTTGGTGTGTACCTCTGCCTATCCTATCATTTTAAAAACAAGAAAATGGTTCAGTTTGTTTTGCTTTAATATAAGGACATGTTTAATTATTTACACTTTTACTACTTATTTTGATACTTAAGTATTATTTTAGCAATTACCTTTACTTTTGATACTTAAGTATATTTAAAACAAAATACTTTTAGACTTTTATTCAAGTAGTATTTTACTGGGTGACTTTCACTTTTACTTGGGTCATTTTCTATTAAGGTATCTTTACTTTTACTCAAGTATGAAAATTGGTTACTTTTTCCACCACTGTGTAATAACACCACGACATAATGCATCAGCCCAGAGTCAGACCAGGAGAGGAAATCACTGCTGGAGGTTTGAATCAGTCTTTGTATGTGTGTATGTGTGTGTGTGTGTGGGATTATGTATGATTCCTGTATTACTAAGGGTGTATTATATCAGTGTGGACAGCTCCCTTCCCCCTCTCTCTGCAGCAGCAGTCTAATATCTAGGTTGTGACACACACAGTGATTGACTCTTCCTACCAGACCCTAAATATTGACGTTAGATTTGTCTCAGGTTTCTCTCCGGGGGTAACCGTTCCCATCTGGTTCTGCTTCCCAGGGTGCTTTGCTGCGGTTGCTGTGCCGACCTGCTAATGGTTATACCTGTGTGTGTGTGTGTGTGTGTGTGTGTGTGTGTGTGTGTGTGTGTGTGTGTGTGTGTGTGTGTGTGTGTGTGTGTGTGTGTGTGTGTGTGTGTGTGTGTGTGTGTGTGTGTGTGTGTGTGTGTGTGTGTGTGTGTGTGTGTGTGTGTGTGTGTGTGTGTGTGTGTGAGATATATAAACAGCATTGTGGTTTTATCTGATTAATGCATGGAACTGGAGCTGGCTCTCTGAAGACCTGGGCTCATTTTGTTTTTGATTGAATTCCAACATAGTAAGCAGGTCGAGGTCTGTACAGGACGTGGGTGTGTGTAGGCTCTCAGATCCTTACAAATAGAGATCACAGATGCAGAGACTGGGTTTGGAACATGGAAAGGCTCTCTGATAAGAATTCCTGTTGTAAGAAAAATGGACCAGAAACATTTTATATTCATACTCCCTAGGTATTTATTTTGCTATATTCATTCTTTCGAGAATCAATGAGTTGTAAGGATCAAATTGCCTGGGAGGGATGTCTGGTGTGATTCTTGTAAGAGGGGTGCTGTATTACCTGATGGTGTTTAAACATTCGTTTTCTACATTATGTAGAGCAGAGCTTCTCAACCAGGATACTGCACTAGCAAGGACATGTTGCTCGGCCCAGACTACCCCTGAACTAACCCCTCATGTGCATTTTACCAGTAGGCCTATGGTCCCATGAGTCTTCTCAAGTACCCCCTGTGAATAGGCCAAGTACTAGCACCCCCTGGTTGGGCCAAGTACCCCCTGAGGATAGGCCAAGTTCTAGCACCCACTGGTTGGGTCAAGTACCCCCTGAGGATAGGCCAAGTACTAGCACTCCCTGGTTGGGTCAAGTACCCCCTGAGGATAGGCCAAGTTCTAGCACCCACTGGTTGGGTCAAGTACCCCCTGATGATAGGACAAGTAATAGCACCCCCTGGTACCCAAGTACCCCTTGAGGATAGGCCAAGTACTAGCACCCCCTGGTTGGGCCAAGTACCCCCTGAGGATAGGCCAAGTACTAGCACCCACTGGTTGGGTCACTTAGCACCCCTGGTTGGGTCAAGTACCCCGTGTGGAAAGTAGCACCCCTGGTTGGGTCAAGTACCCCGTGTGGAAAGTAGCACCCCTGATTGGGTCAAATACCACCTGTGGAAAATAACACCCCTGATTGGGTCAAGTACCCCCTGTGGAAAGTAGCACCCCTGATTGGGTCAAGTACCAACTGTGGAAAGTAGCACCCCTGATTGAGAAGTGATGTAAAGGATGGTAGGATGTATAGATAGTGACACAGGAAGAGGTGTTCTCACCTGCGGGCATGTGTCGTTGCTGTCCCGACTTGAGCGCTAGTTCCAGAACTGCCCTCGTCTTCGCCAGCTCTGTCACCAGGGCAACCAGCATCTCTGCCGGCACCACATCCTGCTGCAGGTCTTCCCCCTTTGCCTCTGGTGGCGTTATGGGTCCTGGATTACTCAGGCAGATATTTTCTAGCTTGACGAGTCGGGAAGCCTGTGTCCGCGCCGCGTTGAGGAGCTGCTGTAACAGCGTCTCCTGGTGGCTATTCCCAGAATTACCTGCAGATTTCCCAGCAGCAATGCTCCGATCTTGCCTGAGATGCTCCAGGCTCTCCTTGAGGCGAGCTTCCATCTGCATGGACATCCTCCGTCCAGCAGTCTCCACCGCAACGCCACAGGCCCCTCCGTACTGAGCCACGAACCTGGGGTCAGGAGAAGAGGGATTAGAGAAGGATTACATCAGAGACCAGGAAGTAGGCTACATTACACAAGGACTTCTTTCAGATATACACAGGTGCAAAGAATTTAGGGGATTGATTTGGAATTGGTGGTTTGGCAAAGGTCGATTTAGGATTGGTAAAGGTCGATTTGGGATTGGTAAAGGTTGATTTGGGATTGGTAAAGGTCGATTTGGGATTGGTAAAGGTCGATTTGGGATTGGTAAAGGTTGATTTGGGATTGGTAAAGGTCGATTTGGGATTGGTAAAGGTCGAGTTGGGATTGGTAAAGGTCGATTTGGGTTTGGTAAAGGTCGATTTGGGATTGATGGTTTGGATAAGATCGATTTGGGTTTGGTAAAGGTCGATTTGGGATTGGTGGTTTGGTAAAAATCGAAAAGTACTCGTTACATTTAGAATGCTTAGCATGACAGGAACATGGTCCAATTCACTCACTAATCAATAGAACATCCCTGGTCATCTACTGCCTCTGATCTGGAGGACTCACTAAACAGAGAACATCCCTGGTCATCTACTGCCTCTGATCTGGAGGACTCACTAAACAGAGAACATCCCTGGTCATCCCTACTGCCTCTGATCTGGAGGACTCACTAAACAGAGAATATCCCTGGTCATCCCTACTGCCTCTGATCTGAAGGACTCACTGGTTTGCTTGATAGAAGGAATTTGAAATGATTTATACTTTTACTTTTGATGCTTAATAATTTTTATGTTAACCTTTATTTAACTAGGCAAGTCAGTTATGAACAAATTCTTATTTACAATGACGGTCTACCCCGGCCAAACCCGGACGACGCTGGTCCAATTATGTGCTGACCTATGGGACTCCCAATCACGGCCGGATGCGATTCAGCCTGGTTTCGAACCAGGGACTAAACACCTCCCTCTGCAACTGGATCCTGGACTTCCTGACCGGCCACCCCCAGGTGGTAAGGGTAGGTAGCGACACATCAGCCATGCTGATCCTCAACACTGGAGCCCCTCAGGGGTGCGTGCTTTGTCCCCTCCTGTACTCCCTGTTCATCCACGACTGCATTGCCAGACATGACTCCAACACCATCCCAACACCATCATTAAGTTTGCAGACGACACAACAGTGGTAGGCCTGATCACCGACAACGATGAGACAGCCTATAGGGAGGAGGTCAGAGACCTGGCTGGGTGGTGCCAGAATAACAACCTATCCCTCAACGTAACCAAGACTAAGGAGATGATTGTGGACTACAGGAAAAGGAGGACCGAGCATTCCCCCATTCTCATCGGCGGGGCTGTAGTGGGGCAGGTTGAGAACTTCAAGTTCCTTGGTGTCCACATCACCAACAAACTAGAATGGTCCAAACACACCAAGACAGTCGTGAAGAGGCCACGACAAAGCCTATTCCCCCTCAGGAAACTAAAAAGATTTGGCATGGGTCCTGAGATCCTCAAAATGTTCTACAGCTGCAACATCGAGAGCATCCTGACTGGTTGCATCACTGCCTGGTACGGAAATTGCTTGGCCTCCGACCGCAAGGCACTACAGAGGGTAGTGCGTACGGCCCAGTACATCACTGGGGCAAAGCTGCCTGCCATCCAGGACCTCTACACCAGGCGGTGTCAGAGGAAGGCCCTAATTGTCAAAGACCACAGCCACCCCAGTCATAGACTGTTCTCTCTACTACCACATGGCAAGAGGTACCGGAGTGCCAAGTATAGGACAAAAAGGCTCCTCAACAATTTTTACCCCCAAGCCATAAGACTCCTGAACAGGTAATCAAATGGTTACCCGGACTATTTGCATTGTGTGCCCCCCCACCCCTACAGTGCCTTGCGAAAGTATTCGGCCCCCTTGAACTTTGCGACCTTTTGCCACATTTCAGGCTTCAAACATAAAGATATAAAACTGTATTTTTTTGTGAAGAATCAACAACAAGTGGGACACAATCATGAAGTGGAACGACATTTATTGAATATTTCAAACTTTTTTAACAAATCAAAAACTGAAAAATTGACCGTGCAAAATTATTCAGCCCCTTTACTTTCAGTGCAGCAAACTCTCTCCAGAAGTTCAGTGAGGATCTCT
>NC_092170.1:38402494-38409994 GCF_045791955.1 Oncorhynchus clarkii lewisi
TACAACCCACACAAGCAGAACGTATCCACAATGATTCTAAAATCAAACTCTTTTAGTATGATATCTGTACACACACTGACTGAACCCAGCCATACATAGGCCTGACAATCATACCTATTAAATCGACTTCCAGGGGCTGCCTTGAAGCACAATTCTGTTTTTTAACGCAATTAAAACAAATAAAAATTATAATATAACGCAGAAAAGATATCTTGCTGTGTTTTGTAAATGCAGATCGAAAACCGATTGTAATTTCTGCTCGGCTTCAGACACATGTTGTGCTTCAGTTGCACCTCTCCACTCGGATGAGAAATCTTTGCTCTTGTAAAACCAATCAAAATCCACCACATTCAAGTCCAGGCATTATAGGTCAGCAGACAGCGACGTGATTGATTGCAGAGGAAGACGCAATGGTAACTTTTCTCCAGGAGATATTTTTTTTAGCAAGTTAAAAATGCAAGATTAACTTCAAGTAAAATATGAATTTATTTTGTGTGAGGAAAAACTAGAGTTGCTCGCCCCATATCACTCTACTGAAGCAAAAAAAAACGTTGTTTCATTTTAATATGAAAGGTAAAATGGTTGAAAACTCAAAATAGTTTTTTTTATGCTCTGCGTTTTGAACGCAGGAGGCTGGTGGCACCTTAATTGGGGAGGACTGACTCGTGGTAATGGCTGGACGGGAATGAGTGGAATGGTATCAAACACATCAAACACAAGGTTTCCGTGGTTTCTGTGGTTTCCGTGGTTTCCGTGGTTTCTGTGGTTTCCGTGGTTTCTGTGGTTTCCATTGTTTGATGCCATTCCATTTACTCTGTTTCGGCCCATTGTTGTGAGTCGTCCTTCCCTCAGCAGCCTCCACTGGTTTTGAACGTGCAGATTTCTGAACTCTAACTCAAACCCTGGACTTCTTGACCAGCCCGATTTAAGTCAGTAACAAGCCTGACACTAAAACCTCCATTCACTCACGACTGGCTTTCAGTGGGCTGTGACTGAACTAAGTCAATTTACTAATGTTCCATTCAATCCTAGTTGTTTCATTCGGTTCAAATTCTTGATCAACTTGTTGTTCCACGAATTAACATCACAGGTCAGCATGGATGATGTTATCTATCCTATCACATGGATGATGTTATCTATCCTAACACTAACACATGGATGATGTTATCTATCCTATCACATGGATGATGTTATCTCTCCTAACACATGGAAGATGTTATCTATCCTAACACATGGACGATGTTATCTCTCCTAACACATGGATGATGTTATCTATCCTAACACATGGACGATGTTATCTCTCCTAACACATGGACGATGTTATCTATCCTAACACATGGACGATGTTATCTATCCTAACACATGGATGATGTTATCTATCCTAACACATGGACGATGTTATCTCTCCTAACACATGGACGATGTTATCTATCCTAACACATAGACGATGTTATCTATCCTAACACATGGATGATGTTATCTATCCTAACACATGGATGATGTTATCTATCCTAACACATGGACGATGTTATCTCTCCTAACACATGGACGATGTTATCTATCCTAACACATGGATGATGTTATCTATCCTAACACATGGACGATGTTATCTATCCTAACACATGGACAATGTTATCTATCCTAACACATGGATGATGTTATCTATCCTAACACATGGACGATGTTATCTCTCCTAACACATGGACGATGTTATCTCTCCTAACACATGGACGATGTTATCTATCCTAACACATGGATGATGTTATCTATCCTAACACATGGATGATGTTATCTATCCTAACACATGGACGATGTTATCTCTCCTAACACATGGACGATGTTATCTATCCTAACACATGGATGATGTTATCTATCCTAACACATGGATGATGTTATCTATCCTAACACATGGACGATGTTATCTATCCTAACACATGGACGATGTTATCTCTCCTAACACATGGACGATGTTATCTATCCTAACACATGGATGATGTTATCTCTCCTAACACATGGACGATGTTATCTCTCCTAACACATGGATGATGTTATCTATCCTAACACATGGATGATGTTATCTATCCTAACACATTGACGATGTTATCTATCCTAACACTAACACATGGATGATGTTATCTATCCTAACACATGGATGATGTTATCTATCCTAACACATGGATGATGTTATCTATGCTAACACATGGACGATGTTATCTCTCCTAACACATGGACGATGTTATCTATCCTAACACATGGATGATGTTATCTATCCTAACACATGGATGATGTTATCTATCCTGACACATGGATGATGTTATCTATCCTAACACATGGATGATGTTATCTATCCTAACACATGGATGATGTTATCTATCCTAACACATGGATGATGTTATCTATCCTATCACATGGATGATGTTATCTATCCTAACACATGGATGATGTTATCTATCCTAACACATGGACGATGTTATCTATCCTAACACATGGACGATGTTATCTCTCCTAACACATGGACGATGTTATCTATCCTAACACATGGATGATGTTATCTCTCCTAACACATGGACGATGTTATCTCTCCTAACACATGGATGATGTTATCTATCCTAACACATGGATGATGTTATCTATCCTAACACATTGACGATGTTATCTATCCTAACACTAACACATGGATGATGTTATCTATCCTAACACATGGATGATGTTATCTATCCTAACACATGGATGATGTTATCTATCCTAACACATGGATGATGTTATCTATCCTAACACATGGATGATGTTATCTATGCTAACACATGGACGATGTTATCTCTCCTAACACATGGACGATGTTATCTATCCTAACACATGGATGATGTTATCTATCCTAACACATGGATGATGTTATCTATCCTGACACATGGATGATGTTATCTATCCTAACACATGGATGATGTTATCTATCCTAACACATGGATGATGTTATCTATCCTAACACATGGATGATGTTATCTATCCTATCACATGGATGATGTTATCTATCCTAACACTAACACATGGATGATGTTATCTATCCTAACACATGGATGATGTTATCTATCCTAACACTATCACATTGACGATGTTATCTATCCTAACACTAACACATGGATGATGTTATCTATCCTAACACATGGATGATGTTATCTATCCTAACACATGGATGATGTTATCTATCCTAACACTAACACATGGATGATGTTATCTATCCTAACACATGGATGATGTTATCTATCCTAACACATGGATGATGTTATCTATCCTAACACATGGATGATGTTATCTATCCTAACACTAACACATGGATGATGTTATCTATCCTAACACATGGATGATGTTATCTATCCTAACACTAACACATGGATGATGTTATCTATCCTAACACATGGATGATGTTATCTATCCTAACACTAACACATGGATGATGTTATCTATCCTAACACTATCACATTGACGATGTTATCTATCCTAACACTAACACATGGATGATGTTATCTATCCTATCACATGGATGATGTTATCTATCCTAACACTAACACATGGATGATGTTATCTATCCTAACACTAACACATGGATGATGTTATCTATCCTAACACATGGATGATGTTATCTATCCTAACACTAACACATGGATGATGTTATCTATCCTAACACATGGATGATGTTATCTATCCTAACACATGGATGATGTTATCTATCCTAACACATGGATGATGTTATCTATCCTAACACATTGACGATGTTATCTAGCATTCAGAACTTGGTTCACACACACACACACACACACACACACACACACACACACACACACACACACACACACACACACAAACACACACACACTTGACTTACGCTCCAGTGGCTCTCCCTCTGTGATCTCGTTGTAGTAACTGTCACCATAGTTCACCTCGATATCGTCCTCGTACCCAAGAGTCAGCGACACACACACCGACACCAGACACGCTGCCTGGGGGAGCCGCCACAGAAACATGCTGCCTGCCGTCCGTCTCAGAGAGAGAGTCTGTCTGTCTGTGTTGAAGTCTACCTACCTGTCAGAGACTGTGCTGTGAGTTTTGTCTACTGTCTGTCTCAGTGTGTGTGAGTATGTTGAGAATGGGAGTCTGTGTTAAATATGTCAGAGCTGTTTCCCCTCCTCTCCTCTTTCTCTCTCTCTCTCTCTCTGTCTCTCTCTCTCTCTCTCTCTGTCTCTCTCTCTCGTTAAATGCTGAGCAATCCCTTGGCATCGGTCCTGGTAGGGTTGTGTTCTCCGGCTGAGAGGGAATGGGTCGGAGAGAGGGTCTGCCTGGGCTATATAAACACAGATCCTACCCCTAGTTCTGCACAGCCCAGTACACAGCCAAGCCCCACACCAGCCCAGCCCATCCTATCCCAGCCCATCCTATCCCAGCCCATCCTATCCCAGCTCATCCTATCCCAGCCCATCCTATCCCAGCCCATCCTATCCCAGCCCATCCTATCCCAGCCCATCCTATCCCAGCTCATCCTATCCCAGCTCATCCTATCCCAGCCCATCCTATCCCAGCCCATCCTATCCCAGCCCATCCTATCCCAGCTCTGTCCTAGCCTTGCCCATGCCCCAGCCTCAATGTCACACACACACACACACACACACACACACACACACACACACACACACACACACACACACACACACACACACACACACACACACACAGACTCAAACACACACACAGGAACACATAGGAACACACACACACACACACACATACACACACACACACAGACACGTAGTCCAGCACAACCAATGAGTAATGCATCGTTGGAGGTGTGAAGAGAGGTGGGGGAGAGAAGAGAGGTGTGGGAGTGAAGTGAGGTGGGGGAGAGAAGAGAGGTGGGGGAGAGAAGAGAGGTGGGGGAGAGAAGAGAGGTGGGGGAGTGAGGTGGGGGAGTGAAGAGAGGTGGGGGAGTGAAGAGAGGTGGGGGAGGTGGGGGAGTAGGGGTGGGTTGAGGGAGTGAAGAGAGGTGGGTTGGTTGGGTGGGTTAGGATAGGGGTGGGTGGGTTAGGATAGGGGTGAGTGGGTTAGGATAGGGGTGGGTGGGTTAGGATAGGGTGGGTGGGTGGGTTAGGATAGGGGTGAGTGGGTTAGGGTGAGTGGGTGGGTTAGGATATGGGTGGGTGGGTGGGTTAGGATAGGGGTGGGTTAGGATAGGGTGGGTTAGGATAGGGGTGGGTGGGTTAGGATAGGGGTGGGTGGGTTAGGATAGGGGTGGGTGGGTTAGGATAGGGGTGGGTGGGTTAGGATATGGGTGGGTGAGTGGGTTAGGATAGGGGTGGGTGGGTTAGGATAGGGGTGAGTGGGTTAGGATAGGGGTGGGTGGGTTGTGGGTTAGGATAGGGGTGGGTGGGTTAGGATAGGTTTGTGGGTTAGGGTGGGTGGGTTAGGATAGGTTTGGGTGGGTTAGGGTGGGTGGGTGGGTTAGGATGGGGTGGGTGGGTTAGGATAGGGGTGGGTGGGTTAGGATAGGGGTGGGTGGGTTAGGATAGGGGTGAGTGGGTTAGGATAGGGGTGGGTGGGTGGGTTAGGATAGGGGTGAGTGGGTTAGGATAGGGGTGGGTGGGTTAGGATAGGGGTGAGTGGGTTAGGATAGGGGTGGGTGGGTTAGGATATGGGTGGGTTAGGATAGGGGTGGTTGGGTTAGGATAGGGGTGGGTGGGTTAGGATAGGGGTGGGTTAGGATAGGGGTGGGTGGGTTAGGATAGGGGCTAGTGGGTGGGTTAGGATATGGGTGGGTGGGTGGGTGGGTTAGGATATGGGTGAGTGGGTGTGAATGGGACTCATTTGGGGGGGTTCTAAATGGGGATATTGGGGGGGGTTCTAAATGGGGATATTGGGGGGGTTCTAAATGGGGATATTGGGGGGGTTCTAAATGGGGATATTGGGGGGGTTCTAAATGGGGATATTGTTCTCGCTCTCACTTTAGTTTATTTATTTATTGTTCCAACTGACTCAAAGTGTGTGTGTGTGTGTGTGTGTGTGTGTGTATTCATGGGGGATGGCGTAATTACTTCCTCATGGGATTTTTAAGGATTTGACTCCACCCCTCCCACCCCCACACTCCTGCTGCCTCTCTCTTTCTCTTTCTCACTCCCTGTCTCTCTCCCTGCCTCTCTCTCTCCCTGTCTCTCTCCCTGCCCCTCTCTCTCCCTGTCTCTCTCCCTGCCTCTCTCTCTCCATGTCTCTCTCCCTGTCTATCTCTCTCCCTGTCTCTCTCGCTGCCTCTCTCTCCCTGTCTCTCTCCCTGTCTCTCTCCCTGCCTCTCTCTCTTCCTGTCTCTCTCCCTGCCTCTCTCTCTCCCTGTCTCTCTCCCTGCCTCTCTCTCTTCATGTCTCTCTCCCTGCCTCTCTCTCTCCCTGTCTCTCTCCCTGCCTCTCTGTCCCTGTCTCTCTCTCTCCCTGTCTCTCTCCCTGCCTCTCTCTCTCCCTGTCTCTCTCTCTCCCTGTCTCTCTCCCTGCTTCTCTCTCTCCCTGTCTCTCTCCCTGCCTCTCTCTCTCCCTGTCTCTCTCCCTGCCTCTCTCTCCCTGTCCCTCTCCCTGCCCCTCTCTCTCTCTCTCTATCCCTACCTGTCTCTTTCCCTCTCTCTCTTCCTCTCTCTCTCGTTCTCTGAAGCAAGTGGGTGGACGTGCTACCCTGAGGTCTTAAAAACATGAAAGCACTTTCCCCCTTTATTTAATAACACATGAGAGAGGGGAGAGTGACCACCCTGTGACCTCCTAACACACAACTTAACAGAGGTGACTGGGGGATTTTGAGAAAGACATAGAGAGAAAGAGAGAGGGATGGAGATAGAGAGAGAGAGGGGGGGGGAGAAAGAGAGAGAGAGAGGGAGATAGGGAGAGAGGTAGAGAGAGAGAGAGAGAGAGGGGAGAGTGACCTCCCTGTCTTGACCTCCTAACACACAACTTAACGGAGGTGACTGGGGGATTTTGAGAAAGACATAGAGAGAAAGAGAGAGGGATGGAGATAGAGAGAGAGAGAGAGGGGGGAGCGAGAAAGAGAGAGAGAGAGGGAGATAGAGGGAGGGATGGAGATAGGGAGAGAGGTAGAGAGAGAGAGAGAGAGAGAGAGAGAGAGAGAGAGAGAGATAGGGGAAGATCTATCAGAAGATAGCACCTAGATCTTCTGCACAGATTCTGTCAGACTTGGGCCCTGACAGTAAATCTCAGAATGCTATACATACCTCGGCCTAAACTTCAGCACCACAGGCAACTTCCACAAAGCTGTGAACGAGCTGAGAGACAAGGCAAGAAGGGTCTTCTATGCCACCAATAAAAACATACAATTAAACATACCAATTAGGATCTGGCTAAAAGTACTTGTATAACCCTATGCCCTTTATGGTTGTAAGGTCTGGTATCTGCTCACCACCCATAAAGGATTGCACAGGATACCTTGACCTACTGTAAGTAAGACTCAGTGTAGTGCTAAGAA
>NC_092170.1:38414994-38437494 GCF_045791955.1 Oncorhynchus clarkii lewisi
TCTCTCTCTCTCTTTCTCTCTCTTTCTCTCTGTCTCTCTCTCTCTCTCTCTCTCTCTCTCTCTCTCACTCTCTCTCTCTGTCTTTCTCTCTCTCTCTCTCTCTGTCTTTCTCTCTCTCTCTCTGTCTCTCTCTTTCTCACTCTTTCTCTCTCGGTCATATGTCCTGCAGATGATGTGGTTTGACATTTAAAATAAAATGAAATAATTACATTGATTAAACCCGAAAACAATGGAAAAGAACACAAACATCATCAACAACAACAAGAACATCAACAACAACATAGGCCTTTGATTAGGAGGACAGAGTCATTCTGTAGGAACGTCACATAGTTTTACCACCGATAGAGTAAATCATGACCAGGTTTACCCCACAGGTTCACTCATTCTATTAAATCCAGCCTTTTACTGTGGTGACATAAATCAATCCAAAACTACTTTATTGAAAAAGCTACGAATTTAACAAAAAAGTCATTGTTTGTGTTCATGTAATGTCATAAGGAATAAAGCTAGTACTTGAAGACAAAGTCATTGTTCAGATGCGTGAGATATTAGATATGTCTCTTGGGAAATATTGAATGTTTCTGGTACACATGTCTATTTTCTTCCATTTATACAGCAACATTTTACGTTCTTCCTGAAGGATGAACGTCAGGGAAGGAATATTGGTGAGACCTTGAATCTGTGAGACCTTGAATCTGTGAGACCTTGAATCTGTGAGACCTTGAATCTGTGAGACCTTGAATCTGTGAGACCTTGAATCTGTGAGACCTGGAATCTGTGAGACCTTGAATCTGTGAGACCTTGAATCTGTGAGACCTTGAATCTGTGAGACCTTGAATCTGTGAGACCTGGAATCTGTGAGACCTTGAATCTGTGAGACCTTGAATCTGTGAGACCTTGAATCTGTGAGACCTGGAATCTGTGAGACCTTGAATCTGTGAGACCTTGAATCTGTGAGACCTTGAATCTGTTGTCACAAACATAGTTTTACCTGGACCCTGTCTCTTGCCGTGTCGTCTAGGTAACCACATGCTCCTACGCGTGCTGCCGTCCGTCTACCCCAAACTGCCCCATGCCATCCATCGTCACCTAGGCAACCTGACGGCCTTGATGTCACAGCTCGAGTCACCGGAGCAACAACACCTGCTGAGGCTGATCCAGATGGTCGCCGAGCAACAGCCACAGGTATGTGTGCGATTGCTCAGTGTGTGCCTGTGTGTGTGTGTGTGTGTCATTTATATGAGCGTGTGTGTGAGTGACTTGCCTGTAACAAACCCCTGGCAAAATGGCATCCGATGCTGGAGGAATGGAGCGCATTCAGAGAACACATTAGTCATGAGAAAGTCCAGAATTCATACATGAGGATGAGGAGGGTACTGTGCTGCACTCCAGAGAGTGGGGTCTAGGATGAGGAGAGTACTGTGCTGCACTCCAGAGAGTGGGGTCTAGGATGAGGAGAGTACTGTGCTGCACTCCAGAGAGTGGGGTCTAGGATGAGGAGAGTACTGTGCTGCACTCCAGAGAGTGGGGTCTAGGATGAGGAGAGTACTGTGCTGCACTCCAGAGAGTGGGGTCTAGGATGAGGAGAGTACTGTGCTGCACTCCAGAGAGTGGGGTCTAGGATGAGGAGAGTACTGTGCTGCACTCCAGAGAGTGGGGTCTAGGATGAGGAGAGTACTGTGCTGCACTCCAGAGAGTGGGGTCTAGGATGAGGAGAGTACTGTGCTGCACTCCAGAGAGTGGGGTCTAGGATGAGGAGAGTACTGTGCTGCACTCCAGAGAGTGGGGTCTAGGATGAGGAGAGTACTGTGCTGCACTCCAGAGAGTGGGGTCTAGGATGAGGAGAGTACTGTGCTGCACTCCAGAGAGTGGGGTCTAGGATGAGGAGAGTACTGTGCTGCACTCCAGAGAGTGGGGTCTAGGATGAGGAGAGTACTGTGCTGCACTCCAGAGAGTGGGGTCTAGGATGAGGAGAGTACTGTGCTGCACTCCAGAGAGTGGGGTCTAGGATGAGGAGAGTACTGTGCTGCACTCCAGAGAGTGGGGTCTAGGATGAGGAGAGTACTGTGCTGCACTCCAGAGAGTGGGGTCTAGGATGAGGAGAGTACTGTGCTGCACTCCAGAGAGTGGGGTCTAGGATGAGGAGAGTACTGTGCTGCACTCCAGAGAGTGGGGTCTAGGATGAGGAGAGTACTGTGCTGCACTCCAGAGAGTGGGGTCTAGGATGAGGAGAGTACTGTGCTGCACTCCAGAGAGTGGGGTCTAGGATGAGGAGAGTACTGTGCTGCACTCCAGAGAGTGGGGTCTAGGATGAGGAGAGTACTGTGCTGCACTCCAGAGAGTGGGGTCTAGGATGAGGAGAGTACTGTGCTGCACTCCAGAGAGTGGGGTCTAGGATGAGGAGAGTACTGTGCTGCACTCCAGAGAGTGGGGTCTAGGATGAGGAGAGTACTGTGCTGCACTCCAGAGAGTGGGGTCTAGGATGAGGAGAGTACTGTGCTGCACTCCAGAGAGTGGGGTCTAGGATGAGGAGAGTACTGTGCTGCACTCCAGAGAGTGGGGTCTAGGATGAGGAGAGTACTGTGCTGCACTCCAGAGAGTGGGGTCTAGGATGAGGAGAGTACTGTGCTGCACTCCAGAGAGTGGGGTCTAGGATGAGGAGAGTACTGTGCTGCACTCCAGAGAGTGGGGTCTAGGATGAGGAGAGTACTGTGCTGCACTCCAGAGAGTGGGGTCTAGGATGAGGAGAGTACTGTGCTGCACTCCAGAGAGTGGGGTCTAGGATGAGGAGAGTACTGTGCTGCACTCCAGAGAGTGGGGTCTAGGATGAGGAGAGTACTGTGCTGCACTCCAGAGAGTGGGGTCTAGGATGAGGAGAGTACTGTGCTGCACTCCAGAGAGTGGGGTCTAGGATGAGGAGAGTACTGTGCTGCACTCCAGAGAGTGGGGTCTAGGATGAGGAGAGTACTGTGCTGCACTCCAGAGAGTGGGGTCTAGGATGAGGAGAGTACTGTGCTGCACTCCAGAGAGTGGGGTCTAGGATGAGGAGAGTACTGTGCTGCACTCCAGAGAGTGGGGTCTAGGATGAGGAGAGTACTGTGCTGCACTCCAGAGAGTGGGGTCTAGGATGAGGAGAGTACTGTGCTGCACTCCAGAGAGTGGGGTCTAGGATGAGGAGAGTACTGTGCTGCACTCCAGAGAGTGGGGTCTAGGATGAGGAGAGTACTGTGCTGCACTCCAGAGAGTGGGGTCTAGGATGAGGAGAGTACTGTGCTGCACTCCAGAGAGTGGGGTCTAGGATGAGGAGAGTACTGTGCTGCACTCCAGAGAGTGGGGTCTAGGATGAGGAGAGTACTGTGCTGCACTCCAGAGAGTGGGGTCTAGGATGAGGAGAGTACTGTGCTGCACTCCAGAGAGTGGGGTCTAGGATGAGGAGAGTACTGTGCTGCACTCCAGAGAGTGGGGTCTAGGATGAGGAGAGTACTGTGCTGCACTCCAGAGAGTGGGGTCTAGGATGAGGAGAGTACTGTGCTGCACTCCAGAGAGTGGGGTCTAGGATGAGGAGAGTACTGTGCTGCACTCCAGAGAGTGGGGTCTAGGATGAGGAGAGTACTGTGCTGCACTCCAGAGAGTGGGGTCTAGGATGAGGAGAGTACTGTGCTGCACTCCAGAGAGTGGGGTCTAGGATGAGGAGAGTACTGTGCTGCACTCCAGAGAGTGGGGTCTAGGATGAGGAGAGTACTGTGCTGCACTCCAGAGAGTGGGGTCTAGGATGAGGAGAGTACTGTGCTGCACTCCAGAGAGAGTAATGGAGAGTAATGGACACTAAGGGGAGACTAAGGGAGAGTAATGGACACTAACTGGAGACTACGGGAGAGTAATGGACACTAAGGGAGAGTAATGGACACTAAGGGGAGACTAAGGGAGAGTAATGGAGAGTACTGAAGACTAAGGGGAGAGTAATGGAGAGTACTGAAGACTAAGGGGAGAGTAATGGAGAGTAATGGAGAGTACTGAAGACTAAGGAGAGAGTAATGGAGAGTAATGGAGAGTACTGAAGACTAAGGAGAGAGTGCCAAGGTGGGGGCATGTTGTACCACAGTGGGGGCATGTTGTACCACAGTGGGGGCATGTTGTACCACAGTGGGGGCATGTTGTACGACAGTGGGGGCAGGTTGTACCACAGTGGGGGCATGTTGTACCACAGTGGGGGCATGTTGTACCACAGTGGGGGCAGGTTGTACCACAGTGGGGGCATGTTGTACCACAGTGGGGGCATGTTGTACCACAGTGGGGGCATGTTGTACCACAGTGGGGGCATGTTGTACCACAGTGGGGGCAGGTTGTACCACAGTGGGGGCAGGTTGTACCACAGTGGGGGCAGGTTGTACCACAGTGGGGGCATGTTGTACCACAGTGGGGGCAGGTTGTACCACAGTGGTGACATGTTGTACCACAGTGGGGGCAGGTTGTACCACAGTGGGGGCATGTTGTACCACAGTGGGGGCATGTTACACCACAGTGGGGGCAGGTTGTACCACAGTGGCGGCAGGTTGTAGGGAGAGGGTCAGAGGCCAGGGGTTGGATTCTCTTCCAGTCGCCCCATTGGTCCACAAAGAGGCGACTTGGAGTACTTGGTGTTGTCTTTCCAAGCAGTCTGAAGCCTTTTCTGCATCCAGACCCAGGTGAGTATAATTAGGGCATTGGATTCCTAAACATAGTTGAAGTACACAGAAATAAGAACAGTACACTCATCTGAAAGATGTCATCTCTCATTTAAAACATGTATATATTAATGGTATTGTGGCAGCCATATTGGAATGTTGGAGTGAAATCTGGGTGGGGGTGGTATTGGGGTGATGGTGGTGATGGTGGTATTGGGGTGATGGTGGTATTGGTGTGATGGTGGTATTGTGGTGATGATGGTTATGGTGGTATTGGGGTGATGGTGGTATTGGGGTGATGGTGGTGATGGTGGTATAGGGGTGATGGTGGTATTGTGGTGATGGTGGTATTTCGGTGATGGTGGTATTGGGGTGATGATGGTGATGGTGGTATTGGGGTGATGGTGGTATTGTGGTGATGATGGTGATGGTGGTATTGGGGTGATGGTGGTATTGGGGTGATGGTAGTATTGTGGTGATGATGGTGATGGTGGTATTGGGGTGATGGTGGTATTGGTGTGATGGTGGTATTGGGGTGATGGTGGTATTGTGGTGATGATGGTATTGGGGTGATGGTGGTATTGTGGTGATGGTGGTATTGGGGTGATGGTGGTATTGGGGTGATGGTGGTATTGGGGTGATGGTGGTATTGGTGTGATGGTGGTATTGGGGTGATGGTGGTATTGTGGTGATGATGGTATTGGGGTGATGGTGGTATTGTGGTGATGGTGGTATTGGGGTGATGGTGGTATTGGGGTGATGGTGGTATTGGGGTGATGGTGGTATTGGGGTGATGGTGGCATTGTGGTGATGATGGTGATGGTGGTATTGATGTGATGGTGGTATTGGGGTGATGGTGGTATTGTGGTGATGGTGGCATTGGGGTGATGGTGGTATTGGGGTGATGGTGGTATTGTGGTGATGATGGTATTGGGGTGATGGTGGTATTGTGGTGCTGATGGTATTGGGGTGATGGTGGTATTGGGGTGATGATGGTGATGGTGGTATTGGGGTGATGGTGGTATTGTGGTGCTGATGGTATTGGGGTGATGGTGGTATTGGGGTGATGATGGTGATGGTGGTATTGGGGTGATGGTGGTATTGGGGTGATGGTGGTATTGGGGTGATGGTGGTATTAGGGTGATGGTGGTATTTTGGTGATGGTGGTATTGGGGTGATGGTGGTATTGGGGTGATGGTGGTATTGGGGTGATGGTGGTATTGGGGGGATGGTGGTATTGGGGTGATGGTGGTATTGGGGGGATGGTGGTATTGGGGTGATGGTGGTATTGGGGTGATGGTGGTATTGGGGTGATAGTGGTCTGGCCAGGACAGGGAATGAGGTGGTAGTAAAGGGGATTGAATATAGCCAGTGAGTCTCACAGCAAGGCTGTTCATCACCCCAGGATCACCCCCTGACCCCCTGACTAAAAGACATCATGTTTCTCACCGACCAGGTAAGACAGGGGTCAGTCAGGGGTCAGTCAGAGCGACAGAGCTGGTGGAAGGGTCATAACTCTAACTCTTCAAAGACTGGTGTGTGCGTGCACTGTGTCTGTGTGTGTGTGCACTGTGTGTGTGTGCACTGTGTCTGTGTGTGTGTCTGTGTGTACACTGTGTGTGTGTGTCTGTGTGTGCACTGTGTGTGTGTGTGTGTGTGTGTGCACTGTGTGTGTGTGTGTGTCTGTGTGTGCACTGTGTGTGTGTGCACGTGTGTGTGTGTGTGTGTGTGTGTGTGTGTGTGTGTGTGTGTGTGTGTGTGTGCCTGCACTGTGTGTGTGTGTGTGCGTGCCCTGTATGTGTGTGCGTGCACTGTGTGTGTGTGTGTGTGCGTGCGTGCACTGTGTGTGTGTGTGTGTGTGTGCGTGCACTGTGTGTGTGTGTGTGTGTGTGCGTGCACTGTGTGTGTGTGTGTGTGTGTGTGTGTGCATGCACTGTGTGTGTGTGCGTGCTTGCGTGTGTCCCGTGGCGATTTTAAGGTGAAAATATTGATGGGGTAAACTCACAGTTGCGCTTCCATCAAATACAATATATTTATGACTAACCCTTCTTCTGCATGTGGTTCCATGTGTATTACAGTCTTCCATCAAACATCAACAATATTAGCTAGCCGACCTCAAAACAGATGTTAGCCACTGCTCCGTGATCCACCAACCAACCATTCGATGTGAATCCTCTTTTCCAGCTTGCTATATTTTAAAGTTTAGATGGCTAATGAGCACCGAGACGTTTTATGTCTACAGTTCCTTTATAATGCTACGTTTGAAAAGGATTTGCCAGGATATAGCTAAGCTAGTCGACATTTTTCAGCTAGCTACTCGACCTAGCTTGAAGACGTCTTGCCTGATGTCCTGTTTTAGATCTCAGTGATCTTAGGACTGCTGTCACCACCAGGCCTCTGTCTCTCTCTCCATCTCAACTCTGCTCTCTCTCTCTCCATCTCAACTCTGCTCTCTCTCTCTCTCTCCATCTCAACAATGCTCTTTCTCTTTCTCTCTCTCTCTCTCTCTCTCTCTCTCTCTCTCTCCATCTCAACAATGCTCTTTCTCTCTCTCTCCATCTCAACTCTGCTCTTTCTCTCTCTCTCTCTTCATCTCAACTCTGCTCTTTCTCTCTCTTTCTCTCTCTTTCTCTCTCTCTCTTCATCTCAAACTCTGCTCTTTCTCTCTCTTTCTCTCTCTTTCTCTCTCTCTCTTCATCTCAAACTCTGCTCTTTCTCTCTCTTTCTCTCTCCTAATCTCAACTCTGCTCTTTCTCTCTCTCCATCTCAACTCTGCTCTTTCTCTCTCTCTTTCTCTCTCCTAATCTCAACTCTGCTCTTTCTCTCTCCTAATCTCAACTCTGCTCTTTCTCTCTCCTAATCTCAACTACTACCATTCTACCAACACTTCTCTTTCTCATCCTCCTCCTCTTTTAACTTTCTGTTCTCTACTTTTCTTCCTCAGCTTAACTTTCTGTTCTCTACTCATCTTCCTCAGTTTAACTTTCTGTTCTCTACTCATCTTCCTCAGTTTAACTTTCTGTCCTCTACTCATCTTCCTCCTCTTTCTGTTCTCTTTCTCATTTTCCTCCTCTTTCTGTTCTCTACTCATCTTCCTCTTCTTTCTGCTCTCTTTTTCATCTTCCTCTTCTTTCTGTTCTCTACTCATCTTACTCCTCTTTCTGCTCTCTTTCTCATCTTCCTCTTCTTTCTGTTCTCTACTCATCTTACTCCTCTTTCTGCTCTCTTTCTCATCTTCCTCCTCTTTCTGTTCTCTACTCATCTTCCTCCTCTTTCTGCTCTCCTACTCATATTCCTCCTCTTTCTGTTCTCTACTCATCTTCCTCTTCTTTCTGCTCTCTTTTTCATCTTCCTCTTCTTTCTGTTCTCTACTCATCTTACTCCTCTTTCTGCTCTCTTTCTCATCTTCCTCCTCTTTCTGTTCTCTACTCATCTTCCTCCTCTTTCTGCTCCCTTTCTCATCTTCCTCTTCTTTCTGTTCTCTACTCATCTTCCTCCTCTTTCTGCTCTCTTTCTCATCTTCCTCCTCTTTCTGTTCTCTTTCTCATCTTCCTCCTCTTTCTGTTCTCTACTCATCTTCCTCCTCTTTCTGTTCTCTACTCATCTTCCTCCTCTTTCTGTTCTCTACTCATCTTCCTCCTCTTTCTGTTCTGGTTCTCATCTTCCTCCTCTTTCTGTTCTCTACTCATCTTCCTCCTCTTTCTGTTCTCTACTCATCTTCCTCCTCTTTCTGTTCTGTTTCTCATCTTCCTCTTCTTTCTGTTCTCTACTCATCTTCCTCCTCTTTCTGTTCTCTACTCATCTTCCTCCTCTTTCTGTTCTGTTTCTCATCTTCCTCCTCTTTCTGTTCTCTACTCATCTTCCTCCACTTTCTGTTCTCTTTCTCTTTACAGTATGTAACTGTAACAAAATGCAGGACTGCACTGTAGCCGTTATTAGGAGTACATGTTGCATGGTTTGCTAACACATAAGAAGAACATGAAAGTGTGAATTCTTAATTAAAATGTATGTAGTTCTGTACCTGTCTGTTAATGTTATGTATTATTTCATGTATTGTGTGGACCCCAGAAAGAGTAACTGCAGCTTTGGTTGTAGCTACTGGGGAACCTAATGAAATACTACATATTTCCATGACACCTTTTAGAATCTTTTCCATCTTTCAAACTCAATGCTAGTCTCTGGTTTAATCTCCCCCCTCTCCTTTCTCCCTCTCTCTTTTCTCCCTCTCTCCTTTCTCCCCCTCTCTCCCCCCTCCCTCCTTTCTCCCCCTCTCTACCCCCTCCCTCCTCTCTCCCTCCTCTCTCCCCCTCCCTCCTCTCTCCCTCCTCTCTCCCCCCTCCCTCCTCTCTTCCTCCTCTCTCCCCCCTCCCTCCTCTCTTCCTCCTCTCTACCTCCTCTCTCCCCCCTCCCTCCTCTCTTCCTCCTCTCTCCCCCTCTCTCCCCCCTCCCTCCTTTCTAACCCTCTCTCCCCCCTCCCTCCTCTCTCTCTCCTCTCTCCCCCCCTCCTCTCTTCCTCCTCTCTCCCTCCTCTCTCCCCCTCCCTCCTCTCTCCCTCCTCTCTCCCTCCTCTCTCTCCCCTCCCTACCCCCTCCCTCCTCTCTCCCTCCTCTCTCCCCCCTCCCTCCTCTCTCCCTCCTCCTTCCTCTCTCCCTCCTCTCTCCCCCTCCCTCCCCTCTCCCCCCTCCCTCCTCTCTCCCCCTCCCTCCTCTCTCCCTCCTCTCTCCCTCCCCTCTCCCCCCTCCCTCCTCTCTCCCTCCTCTCTCCCCCTCCCTCCTCTCTCCCCCTCCCTCCTCTCTCCCTCCTCTCTCCCTCCCCTCTCCCCCCTCCCTCCTCTCTCCCTCCTCTCTCCCTCCTCTCTCCCTCCCCTCTCCCCCCTCCCTCCTCTCTCCCTCCTCTCTCCCCCCTCCCTCCTCTCTCCCCTCCCTCCCTCCTCTCTCCCGCTTCCTCCTCTCTCCCCCCTCCCTCCTCTCTCCCTCCTCTCTCCCTCCTCTCTCCTTCCTCTCTCCCCCCTCCAGGTGCTGAGCCCCCTGGTGCCCTCCCTGGTTGGTTACCTAGGCGATGCCTCTCTGAACGAGACCCTACTGGCTGCGCTGGTGTACGTGTCACAGGCTAGCCCCGCCTCCATGGCCCCCTTCCTGCCCACGCTGAGGGTTGTGGGTCAGCAGTACCCAGTCCTGCTTGGACACGTGGTTAAAATACACAGAGCTGTGGGCTTGACCAGTGAGGTGAGGAGACATCAACATTTACCTTTCTTCTTCTCTCACGTTCATTTCCATTGGAGATTTTAGTAATTTAGTAGACGCTCTTATCCAGAGAGACTTACAGTTAGTGTATTGATCTTCAGACAGCTAGGTGGGACAACTACGTATCACAGGCAGAGTAAGTACACTTTGTCTTAATAAAGTAGTTATCAGCAAAGTCAGAGCTTTTTAGAGGGGGATGATTTATGATACTCTGTGAAGAGTTAGGGTTTCAGGTGCTTCGGAAGATGGGGAGGGACTCTGCTGTCCTAGCTTCAGGGGGAAGATGGGAAGGGACTCTGCTGTCCTAGCTTCAGGGGGAAGATGGACAGGGACTCTGCTGTCCTAGCTTCAGGGGGAAGATGGACAGGGACTCTGCTGTCCTAGCTTCAGGGAGAAGATGGACAGGGACTCTGCTGCCCTAGCTTCAGGGGGAAGATGGGGAGGGACTCTGTTGTCCTAGCTTCAGGGGGAAGATGGGGAGGGACTCTGCTGTCCTAGCTTCAGGGGGAAGATGGGGAGGGACTCTGCTGCCCTAGCTTCAGGGAGAAGATGGACAGGGACTCTGCTGCCCTAGCTTCAGGGGGAAGATGGGGAGGGACTCTGTTGTCCTAGCTTCAGGGGGAAGATGGGGAGGGACTCTGCTGTCCTAGCTTCAGGGTGAAGATCGGGAGGGACTCTGCTGTCCTAGCTTCAGGGGGAAGATGGGGAGGGACTCTGCTGTCCTAGATTCTGGGAGAAGATGGGCAGGGACTCTGCTGTCCTAGCTTCAGGGGGAAGATGGGGAGGGACTCTGCTGTCCTAGCTTCAGGAGGAAGCTGGTTCCACCATTGGGATGCCAGGACAGAGAAGAGCTTGGACTGGGCTGAGCGGGAGCTGCCCTCCTGTAATGGTGGGAGAGCCAATAGACCAGACGTGGCAGAACGGAGTGCTCGGGTTGTGGTGTAGGGTTTGAGCGTAGCCTGAAAGTAGGGAGGGGCAGTTTCTCTTGCTGTTCCGTAAATAAGCACCATGGTCTTGTAGTGGATACGAGCTTCGACTTGAAGCCAGTGGAGTGTGAGGAGGAGTGGGTGACATGAGAGAACATGGGAATTGTGAACACCAGGCAGGTGCAGAGTTCTGGATAAGTTGCAGGGGTTTGATGGCACAAGCAGGGAGCCAAGCTAACAGTGAGTTGCAGTAGTCCAGACGGGAGAGGACAAGTGCCTGGATTAGGACCTGCGCCGCTTCCTGTGTGAGGTAGGGTCGTACTCTACGGATGTGCCTCTTCCTGTGTGAGGTAGGGTCGTACTCTACGGATGTGCCTCTTCCTATGTGAGGTAGGGTCGTACTCTATAGATGTTGTAGAGCATGGACCTGCAAGAGCAAGTTACTGCTTTGATGTTTGCAGAGAATGACAGGGTGTTGTCCAGGGTCATGGATGGAGAGGTCTTTGAGCGGGCAGGCCTTCCCCCAGGAGGAAGAGCAGCTCCGTCTTGTCCAGGTTGAGCTTGAGGTGGTGGGCCGATATCCAAGCTGAGATATCTATCAGACACGCAGAGATGCGTGTCACCAACTGCTTGTCAGAAGGGGGGAAGGAGAAAAGTAGTTGAGTGTCATACGCATAGCAACGATAGGAGAGACCATGTGAGGATATGACAGAGCTGAGTGACTTGGTGTATAGAGAGAAGAGGAGACGGCCAAAAACCAAGCCCTGGGGTACACCAGTAGTGAGAGTACGTTGTGCAGATACAGATCCTCTCCACGTCACCTGGTAGGAGGGGCCTGCCAGGTAGGATGCAATCCAAGAGTGTGCAGAGTCTGAGACACCCAGCCCTGAGAGGGTGGAGAGGAGGATCTGACAGAGCCTGGGACGCCCAGCCCTGAGAGAATGGAGAGGAGGATCTGATAGAGCGTGAGACTCCCAGCCCTGAGAGGATGGAGAAGAGGACCTGACAGAGCCTGAGACACCCAGCCCTGAGAGGATGGAGAGGAGGACCTGACAGAGCCTGAGACACCCAGCCCTGAGAGGGTGGAGAGGAGGATCTGAAAGAGCCTGAGACACCCAGCCCTGAGAGGATGGAGAGGAGGACCTGACAGAGCCTGAGACACCCAGCCCTGAGAGGATGGAGAGGAGGACATGACAGAGCCTGAGACACCCAGCCCTGAGAGGGTGGAGGGAGGACCTGACAGAGCCTGAGACACCCAGCCCTGAGAGGATGGAGAGGAGGACCTGACAGAGCCTGAGACTTGCACCACTGAGAGGGTGGCGAGGAGGACCTGGCAGAGCCTGAGACGCCCAGCCCTGAGAAGATGGAGAGGAGGACCTGACAGAGCCTGAGACTTGCACCACTGAGAGTGTGGCGAGGAAGATCTCATGTCTCTCTCCTCCTCTTTTTAAAATTGTATTTAACCTTTATTTAACTAGGCAAGTCAGTTAAGAATAAATTCTTATTTACAATGACGGCCTACCCCAGGACAAACACTAACCCAGACGAAGCTGGGCCAATTGTGCGCCGCCCTATGGGACGACTCCCAATCACGGGCGGTTGTGATACAGCCTGGAATCAAACCAGGGTCTGTAGTGACGCTTCTAGCACTGAGATGCAGTGCCTTAGACCTTTGCGCCACTCGGGAGCCCAGAAACCGAGATCCCAGAAACCGAGATCCCACAAACAGAGATCCCACAAACAGAGATCCCACAAACAGAGATCCCACAAACAGAGATCCCACAAACCGAGCGCCCACAAACCGAGCGCCCACAAACAGAGATCCCAAAAACAGAGATCCCACAAACAGAGATCCTTCAAACAGAGATCCCACAAACCGAAATCCCACAAACAGAGATCCCACAAACCGAGCGCCCACAAACAGAGATCCCACAAACCGAGCGCCCACAAACAGAGATCCCACAAACAGATCGCCCAATATCTCCCTCTTCTGTCAGTACCTTTTCTCTTTCTCTGTCTCTGTGTCTGTCTCTGTCTCTGTCTCTGTCTCTGTCTCTCTCTCTCTCTCTGTCTCTGTCTCTGTCTCTGTCTCTGTCTCTGTCTCTGTCTCTGTCTCTGTCTCTGTCTCTGTCTCTGTCTCTCTCTCTCTCTCTCTCTCTCTCTCTGTCTCTGTCTCTGTATCTGTCTCTCTCTCTCTCTCTGTCTATGTCTCTGTCTCTGTCTCGGTCTCTTTCTGTCTCTTTCTCTTGTCTTGCATTCCATTTATCTCCTCTTCCTCTCTCTCTCTCTCTCCCCTCCTCTCTCATTCCCCCTTTCCCATGTCATTGTCCACTTTTATCTCTTGATCAGTGCTGGGTAGTGTGACGGTGTTGACTCAGACTCAGACCGGAACTCACTGTGCCAGTATCAATTAGTCAGCCTGGCTAGGTCCGTCCACACACACTTGTCATGAACCGCTGTCGGTCACCTGCCAATCAAAACACAGGGACACAGTGAAAACCATCCTTACATTCCTCATTCCCAATCGTCATTAGCCTGAGCTTTAACGTGAACCTAATCCTCCTCATCTAAAGCTTAGGGTGACATTGACAATAAACACTCAGTAAACAGGCCCATAGTTGCTGCCTAGTCAACAGGCCCATAGTTGCTGCCTAGTCAACAGGCCCATAGTTGCTGCCTAGTCAACAGGCCCATAGTTGCTGCCTAGTAAACAGGCCCATAGTTGCTGCCTAGTAAACAGGCCCATAGTTGCTGCCTAGTCAACAGGCCCATAGTTGCTGCCTAGTAAACAGGCCCATAGTTGCTGCCTAGTCAACAGGCCCATAGTTGCTGCCTAGTCAACAGGCCCATAGTTGCTGCCTAGTAAACAGGCCCATAGTTGCTGCCTAGTCAACAGGCTCATAGCTGCTGCCTAGTAAACAGGCCCATAGTTGCTCCCTAGTAAACAGGCCCATAGTTGCTCCCTAGTAAACAGGCTCATAGTTGCTCCCTAGTCAACAGGCTCATAGCTGCTGCCTAGTCAACAGGCCCATAGCTGCTGCCTAGTCAACAGGCCCATAGTTGCTGCCTAGTCAACAGGCTCATAGCTGCTGCCTAGTCATCAGGCCCATAGTTGCTGCCTAGTAAACAGGCTCATAGCTGCTGCCTAGTCAACAGGCCCATAGCTGCTGCCTAGTCAACAGGCTCATAGTTGCTGCCTAGTAAACAGGCCCATAGTTGCTGCCTAGTAAACAGGCTCATAGCTGCTGCCTAGTCAACAGGCCCATAGCTGCTGCCTAGTCAACAGGCTCATAGCTGCTGCCTAGTAAACAGGCCCATAGTTGCTGCCTAGTCAACAGGCCCATAGCTGCTGCCTAGTAAACAGGCCCATAGTTGCTGCCTAGTAAACAGGCCCATAGTTGCTCCCTAGTAAACAGGCTCATAGTTGCTGCCTATTCAACAGGCCCATAGTTGCTGCCTAGTCAACAGGCCCATAGCTGCATGCCTGTATAGTTATGCTTGGAACCACAGAATCAAATCTGTCACAGCAGTTTATTTAGCTTCTTAATCACAGTATGTTCTAGCATCACGTCATCTCACATGCGTGGGCCAACGCTAACACGCGTCGGTAACACGCTAAGTCCTCTGTATGCCCGTGTGTGTAAGAGCTGCATGCTTCTCCAGCCCTCCATGTGGTCTCATTCAGTGGAAGTGTTTGTTCAGGTGAACATTTTCTTCTAGGGTCAAGGCCTGGAACAGTTCTGCAGAGACTGTTAATGGACATGATAGTCTATTGAGATGATTAGTGAATGTGTCCTTCTGAAGGATCACTGAGAGGAGATGATTAGTGAATGTGTCCTTCTGAAGGATCACTGAGAGGAGATGATTAGTGAATGTGTCCTTCTGAAGGATCACTGAGAGGAGATTATTAGGGAATGTGTCCTTCTGAAGGATCACTGAGAGGAGATGTTTAGTGAATGTGTCCTTCTGAAGGATCACTGAGAGGAGATGTTTAGCGAATGTGTCCTTCTGAAGGATCACTGAGAGGAGAGGCATGTCCCAGCCTGTCCTATTGTCATCCCAAAGAGGTTAGCACCAGGGGTTCAACTAGGGTTGAGCCATGCTCACAGTCATCTGCCATTGTTTCTCCACACTTTCCTCTCGTCCCATGTCCACATCCACACCCTGACTCAACCCTAACCCTAGATTCATGTCAACACCCTGACTCAACCCTAACCCTAGATTCATGTCTACACCCTGACTCAATACTAGCCATAACCTTAACCCTAGATTCATGTCTACACCCTGACTCAACCCTAACCCTAGCTTCATGTCTACACCCTGACTCAACCCTAACCCTAGCTTCATGTCTACACCCTGACTCAACACTAACCCTAGATTCATGTCTACACCCTGACTCAACCCTAACCCTAGATTCATGTCTACACCCTGACTCAACACTAACCCTAGATTCATGTCTACACCCTGACTCAACACTAACCCTAGATTCATGTCTACACCCTGACTCAACACTAGCCATAACCCTAACACTAATTTTGGTTTATCATACTTTAAACATACTTTGTTTTGGGGACCTGTAAGGTGCTGGAAAAGGAGTCCGGCTCTGGGTATCTCCGGTAGCTCCGGCTCAATTTAACCACTGGTCAATAGTGAGTCACACTTCACCCTCATAGTTGACGTCTGGCGAGCGTTCTGGTACAAAATGTCCTCCTGCAGGTGGAGGTCGGTGTTACACATGTTGAAACCGATTTGTGCTGAGGTCACCAGTCCATTCCTCACAATGATAAAACCTGAGTGATTGATGGAGAGAGAGACACAGTGCCTAGTGATTATATGACTTCCAACACTGTGTTACGAGGACATAGGTATGTTGTAGCCCTCTGTGTGCTTTTGGAATGACTCTCTGCTCTCCTGTTTTAAAAGACACTTGAGAGGGGAAAAGCTTAGAACTACAGCTAGTGATCTACCCCTCACACCCTGTCCTGGTTCTCCTGTAACACCCCTCTCTCCAGCCTCCTCTCTCCTTCCTCACTTCTCTCCCTCAACAAACTAGCTCCAGCCTCCTCTCTCCTTCCTCCCTTCTCTCCTTCAACAAACTAGCTCCAGCCTCCTCTCACCTTCCTCCCTTCTCTCCCTCAACAAACTAGCTCCAGCCTCCTCTCTCCTTCCTCCCTTCTCTCCTTCAACAAACTAGCTCCAGCCTCCTCTCTCCTTCCTCCCTTCTCTCCTTCAACAAACTAGCTCCAGCCTCCTCTCTCCTTCCTCCCTTCTCTCCTTCAATAAACTAGCTCCAGCCTCCTCTCTCCTTGCTCCCTTCTCTCCTTCAACAAACTAGCTCCAGCCTCCTCTCTCTATCCTTCCCTCTCTCCCTCAACAAACTAGCTCCAGCCTCCTCTCTCTATCCTTCCCTTCTCTCCTTCAACAAACTAGCTCCAGCCTCCTCTCTCTATCCTTCCCTTCTCTCCTTCAACAAACTAGCTCCAGCCTCCTCTCTCTATCCTTCCCTCTCTCCCTCAACAAACTAGCTCCAGCCTCCTCTCTCTATCCTTCCCTCTCTCCCTCAACAAACTTGCTCCAGCCTCCTCTCTCTATCCTTCCTTTCTCTCCTTCAACAAACTAGCTCCAACCTCCTATCTCCTTCCTCCCTTCTCTCCTTCAACAAACTAGCTCCAGCCTCCTCTCTCCTTCCGCCCTTCTCTCCTTCAACAAACTAGCTCCAGCCTCCTCTCTCCTTGCTCCCTTCTCTCCTTCAACAAACTAGCTCCAGCCTCCTCTCTCTATCCTTCCCTCTCTCCCTCAACAAACTAGCTCCAGCCTCCTCTCTCTATCCTTCCCTTCTCTCCTTCAACAAACTAGCTCCAGCCTCCTCTCTCTATCCTTCCCTCTCTCCCTCTCTATCTCAACAAACTAGCTGGTGTGTTTGATTATTCATTGTCATTGTTTCCCTAGAAGTTATGGAAAGGCAAAGCCCCACTGTGGGGTTTGACAGGATAAATGCGGATTCTCAGCAGGATTCTACTCTTTCCGGGACACACACTTACACACGCAAACATACACACACATACACTCACGCAAACACACGCTTCCCAGGAGAGGCAGAACGATTTGGCCTGTCAGCTTCAATCACTCCTCTGTTATTGTTCCGACACTACTCCAAAACCTATCCGCTCCAGCAGTAGTGTGTGTGTGTGTGTGTGTGTGTGTGTGTGTGTGTGTGTGTGTGTGTGTGTGTGTGTGTGTGTGTGTGCGTGCGTGTGCGCGTGCGTGCGTGCGTGCGTGTGTGTGTGTGTGTGTCTGTTGAATGTTTCTGGGCAGTAGATATGTGTGATGTTCCAGTTAGGAGCCAGAGAAGGTTTTGAATAAAGCAACCTGTTTTACTTCCTCCTTTTCTGTATGTTCTGTCTCCCTGCCTCCTGATTGGACCAGCACACGGATTCCTCTGCTGATGAGATCTGGTACAAAATGTCCTCCACTCTCTTAATGTAACAAGCCACCTGGTCCCACTAAAGTCCCAGAAGTGTGTGTGTGTGTGTGTGTGTGTGTGTGTGTGTGTGTGTGTGCCTGCTGAATCCGACACTGAATCTGATATTCCCGCTTTCCTCCCTTCACCGAGTGGATCTCAGGAAAACTGGGCATTCCTCTGAATCTCCTACTTCTCTCTAAAATGGCCACCAGGATGCGTTTACGTTTGTTTATGAGGGTGTGTGTGTGTGACCACTGGCATGTAGCCTCTCGCCGGGGGTAGAGGGTAATTACCTCATTTAAAGGGATGATTACAGGGATATGGGGATGGTTGTGCTCTTTGAAGGTGAGCCAGATTGACAGAGATGGGTTGACTGGGAGCTAGTGGATGTTGTGCAATAGCAGGAAGAATGAATGGTGTGCGTGCATTTCAGTGTGTTAACAGGAGTGGGGCACAGGGTACTACTCCCTTACCATCAACCAGTAGGCCTTAGTGGAGACGTTTCCCAGAATCACTGCTTGTTTTACCCTTGGTAAGAGAGTGAGGAAAGACAGGACACTGCTTTGGGGGCCAGTTGACAGTTGAAAGCCTTGTGGAAGGGATGATTTCATAAAAATAATAAAACAGAATCATTTCTTGGTAGCCGCCATATTTTAGTGGTGTGTGTGTGTGTGTATGTGTGTGTGTGTGCCTGCATGTGCGTATGTTTATGTTACGTGTGTATGTGTGTTGTGTGTGTGCGTTTATATGTGTGTGTGTGTTTGAGAAAGTCAGAGGGGAGCCCTCACACCCCATGGCTCGCACACACATAAAGTCATGACATATTGTTCTTTAATTTCCGGCAATTGTCGTTAAACAGGTTTAAACGGCCACTTATTAAGAGACTGCTACCTCTTCACACCCTGTCCTGGTGTCACCTACTCTAACCCCAGTCACACTATCCAGCCTCCTCCCCTTCCTTCCTTCCTTCCTTCCTTCCTTCCTTCCTTCCTTCCTTCCTTCCTTCCTTCCTTCTGTACCTCAACAAACCTTCCAGCCTCTTCGCTCTCCTCTTCTGTCCAACATCCTATTTCTCTCCTCTCCTTCTCTTCTCTCATTCTCTCCTATCTTCATTTCCTCTCGTTCTCTCCCCTCCTCTCCTTCTCATCACGTTCTCTACTCTCCTTGTATCCTTTACTTCTCTCCTCTTTTCTTTCCTCTCCTTCTCTACTCTCCTTCTCTCCTCTCCTCCAGCGTCTCCTTCTCTCCCCTCATCCCCACCTCCACACCTTCTCTCCTTGTCAAGGGATGACGCTGGAGAGGAGAAACAAGTACGGGGAGTCAAACATTTAATGGACGTTGAACGAGACAGGAGCAGCGTCAGCACACAGACAAAGTACAATCAATTCAGCATCGGGGAACTGACAAATAGAGGGGAGGTAATAAACAGGTGATTGAGTGAGTCCAGGTGAGTCCAATATCGCTGATGCACCTTGACGAGGGAAGGCAGGTGTGCCTAAATGATGGTGGCAGAAGTGTGTAATGCAGGGTAGCCTGGCGCCCTCGAGCGCCAGGGGGGAAGAGTGGGAGCAGGCGTGACAGTATCCCCCCCCCACCCCTCTAGGGGTGCCACCCGAGCCTGACGATCCGGCTGAGGCAAGAACGCCTGTCGATCCAGCTGCGGCGAGGGAGCCCGATGATCCGGTTGAGCATGACGTGGAATGGAAAACCTGCCAAGCCATCCGAGGCAAGGAAACCTCTCGAGCCAGCTAGGCCCTGGAAGCATTCTGTCAAGGGATGACGCTGGAGAGGAGAAACAAGTACGGTGTCATGACGTTGGCCTGGGGGTAGGTTTATGACAGTCATAAATACCTCTCCCCCCCTTTTTTCCTCTCTCTACCCTACTGAGGTTACATTTGCAAAACCCTTGGTTAACATAGAGATTCTGGGAACATCAGAAGGTGGGGGTAAATTAACTATATTCTGGTAATCCGACCAATTGAACATATGCGGTGGTACTTAATGAATATGATGTCAGTTCTGTTGTCATCTGAGACATTTTCATCAATGATAAGATGACAAACTCTACAGTGGAAAGTCTACACATCAGAGATATCGGATTCACATGGAATTGTTGTTCAATTTAAATGTTTAAATATGAAATTATTCGTGATGGGATGAAATGTGATTTTAGCTTCTAAAATGTGAGATTTGGGTTTTCATAAGGTTAGGGCTCTGCTTAATCAGTGGCCCGCCCCTGTGAAGGCACATGGGCTATAAAACTTTTCAAACACGCCCTCCTCTCCCTTCCTATATAAAGCCTTGACGACAATATACTAACCTCCTGTACTGAGGATGTGAGGACGACGGTCCGATGTCAGAATTGTTCAGATAATAACAGAACGAAGCCAACATCAGCGTGTGCTTTGGTTGCGAATGGTATGAACTTTGAACTCTTATTCACTACAGAAGTGATACCTCTTAGCCATTGAGTTAGCAACAGCAGTTGAAAACGAGGGTTAGGAAGGAATAGACAGAGTATCCCGTCTATCACACAACAACGTTACTAAAACGTACCAATTGACCACCAGAGACATCCTTCAAAGGACAAAGGACTTGGTTTGGCAACACGGCCTTCCATCTACCACCAACCTACCGAAGCGCAGCTCAGAGTAAATATTTATTGCATTTTCCTTTTCCAAATGGCCGGTAATTTAGAATGCATAAGATACTGTATTTACGATAGCACAGCTTCTTCCCTGTGTTCCTCAGTCTTCCCGCTCTTTCACTCAAACCCAGCCCCTTTTCTTTGTGTAACCAGCTGTCATATCTGTTCCGCCAGCTAGGGACGTTTTCCTTTATGACGTAATTTGTAATCAAGTTATGATTAATTAGGTGTATATGTAATTCTGTGTGATTAGTTAGGTATTTAGTAAATTAATAAATAAACCCAATTTTACATTGCTGATTCAACTTATTAGCCAGGGTTTGTGCAGATAACCAATAATTTACAACTTTCAGATGAGACTGAATTAAGGTGACGATTAATATTGACTGCTATTGATGTAAAATATTACTAGGTCTTTAAGAGTTTATTCGGAAGATAACAGCTCTATAAATATTATTTTGTGGTGCCCCGACTCTCTAGTTAATTAAATGTACATGATTAGCTCAATCAGGTAATATTAATTACGGAGAAATGATTTTATAGAATAGGATGTCATATCACTTAATCTGGCATAGCCAAAGACACGACAATGGGGAGTCAAACATTTAATGGGGAACGGACATAGAACGAGACAGCAACAGCGTTAGCACACGGGTAACACACACAAAGTACAATCAATGCAGCATCGGGGAACTGACAAATAGAGGGGAGGTAATAAACAGGTGATTGAGTGAGTCCAGGTGTCCAAAATCGCTGATGCACGTGACGAGGGAAGGCAGGCGTGCGTAAATGATGGCACTCTCCTTCCATCCTCTCCTCCTCTCCTCTCCGTGCCTATCCTCTCCTTCTCTCCTCTCTTCTCCTCTCCTCTCCTTATCTCCCCTACTCTCCTCTCCTTCTCTCCTCTCCTTCTCTCCCCTCGTCTCTTTCTCTTTCTCAAATATTATACACATATTATACAATATATACACATATTGTACTATATTAACTACATTTTCTCTGTAATTGTCCATATCTATGTCTAGCCTACATACAGCCTACATACAGCCTACATACAGCCTACATACAGCCTACATACAATCTACATACAGCCTACACACAATCTACATACAGCCTACATACAATCTACATACAGCCTACATACAGCCTACATACAGCCTACATACAATCTACATACAGCCTACATACAATCTACATACAATCTACATACAGTTGCCTAGCCGCTGCTTACCAAACATGTTCCAAACCCCCATAAAAGTGTGTGTGTGTGTGTGTGTGTGTGTGTGTGTGTGTGTGTGTGTGTGTGTGTGTGTGTGTGTGTGTGTGTGTGTGTGTGTGTGTGTGTGTGTGTGTGTGTGTGTGTGTGTGTGTGTAGGGCTGTGTGAGGTGTGTGTGTGTGAATGAGACTCTAAAACACTTTAACAGCCTATTAGCCTGCTGGGTAGCAGCCAGCACTACGCTCCACTGACTTTGCTAATTACTGTCGACACTTTGAAAGAGGGACATAAAATGACCTGCCTGTTAAATGTGGTATGTTGTGTACTGTAATATACTAAAGAAGGCTAGCACTGTATTAGTGGAACAGGGCATGTAGTGATGGAAATGTTTCAGATACCAGCAGATGGAGGTTTTAACTGTTTCCTGTAGTGTGGTCAGGGACCGGCAACTCACATGTATATATATAAACATCCATACACTACTGGTCAAAAGTTTTAGAGTGGCTCAGTGATCTAAGGCATTGCATCGCAGTGCTATCTGTGCCACTAGAGATTCTGGATTTGAGTCCAGGCTCTGTTGCAGCCAGCCGCGACAGGGAGAACCATGGGGCGGCGCACAGTGTGACTCCAGCCCTGGAGTTTGGTATTCCTCCACTGGTATGTCATCCAGCCCTGGAGTTTGGTATTCCTCCACTGGTATGTCATCCAGCCCTGGAGTTTGGTATTCCTCCACTGGTATGTCATCCAGCCCTGGAGTTTGGTATTCCTCCACTGGTATGTCATCCAGCCCTGGAGTTTGGTATTCCTCCACTGGTATGTCATCCAGCCCTAGTTTGGTATTCCTCCAGGCTCCAGCCCTTATTCCTCCATTGTCATCAGCCCTGGAATTTGGTATTCCTCCAGTTCTTCCTCCACTGGTATGTCATGTCTTTTTAATTGCTGTACAGATGTTAATTTTACATTTTTAATAGGAAAAAAAATCCATACAATTAGCTTAGGTTCGTTTTTGGTAGAATTTCTATGTTGAAGATTGAACATTCGTTTTTTTTTATTTTTCCCTCATATTCCATCTAGTTCGCTTTATCTTTTACAATATATTACACTGGATCTTTCTAGAATAAGTTCCTCCATTTCTTTTTGTGTTTTTCTGATTCTGGGCCTCTATAGTACAGTTTTTATCGCTGTCTATCTGTACAATTAGACCTTCTATTTCCTTTGTTAATATGGACTCTTTTGACCTAAATGTCTTTTGTTTTATAGATGAGTACTGAATTACATGGCCTCTAAAGGCACATTTAAAAGTGTTCCCTGTCAATAAGGGGATCTGCTGTACCTGTTAT
>NC_092170.1:38441686-38469186 GCF_045791955.1 Oncorhynchus clarkii lewisi
GTCAGAATGTTGGGTCTACACTGCCTGCTCCATGGCCTGCTCTGTAATGCTATAGTAGAGTCAGAATGTTGGGTCTACACTGCCTGCTCCATGGCCTGCTCTGTAATGCTATAGTAGAGTCAGAATGTTGGGTCTACACTGCCTGCTCCATGGCCTGCTCTGTAATGCTATAGTAGTGTCAGAATGTTGGGTCTACACTGCCTGCTCCATGGCCTGCTCTGTAATGCTATAGTAGAGTCAGAATGTTGGGTCTACACTGCCTGCTCCATGGCCTGCTCTGTAATGCTATAGTAGTGTCAGAATGTTGGGTCTACACTGCCTGCTCCATGGCCTGCTCTGTAATGCTATAGTAGTGTCAGAATGTTGGGTCTACACTGCCTGCTCCATGGCCTGCTCTGTAATGCTATAGTAGAGTCAGAATGTTGGGTCTACACTGCCTGCTCCATGGCCTGCTCTGTAATGCTATAGTAGTGTCAGAATGTTGGGTCTACACTGCCTGCTCCATGGCCTGCTCTGTAATGCTATAGTAGAGTCAGAATGTTGGGTCTACACTGCCTGCTCCGTGGCCTGCTCTGTAATGCTATAGTAGAGTCAGAATGTTGGGTCTACACTGCCTGCTCCATGGCCTGCTCTGTAATGCTATAGTAGAGTCAGAATGTTGGGTCTACACTGCCTGCTCCATGGCCTGCTCTGTAATGCTATAGTAGAGTCAGAATGTTGGGTCTACACTGCCTGCTCCATGGCCTGCTCTGTAATGCTATAGTAGTGTCAGAATGTTGGGTCTACACTGCCTGCTCCATGGCCTGCTCTGTAATGCTATAGTAGAGTCAGAATGTTGGGTCTACACTGCCTGCTCCATGGCCTGCTCTGTAATGCTATAGTAGAGTCAGAATGTTGGGTCTACACTGCCTGCTCCATGGCCTGCTCTGTAATGCTATAGTAGAGTCAGAATGTTGGGTCTACACTGCCTGCTCCATGGCCTGCTCTGTAATGCTATAGTAGTGTCAGAATGTTGGGTCTACACTGCCTGCTCCATGGCCTGCTCTGTAATGCTATAGTAGAGTCAGAATGTTGGGTCTACACTGCCTGCTCCATGGCCTGCTCTGTAATGCTATAGTAGAGTCAGAATGTTGGGTCTACACTGCCTGCTCCATGGCCTGCTCTGTAATGCTATAGTAGAGTCAGAATGTTGGTTCTACACTGCCTGCTCCATGGCCTGCTCTGTAATGCTATAGTAGAGTCAGAATGTTGGGTCTACACTGCCTGCTCCATGGCCTGCTCTGTAATGCTATAGTAGAGTCAGAATGTTGGGTCTACACTGCCTGCTCCATGGCCTGCTCTGTAATGCTATAGTAGAGTCAGAATGTTGGGTCTACACTGCCTGCTCCATGGCCTGCTCTGTAATGCTATAGTAGAGTCAGAATGTTGGGTCTACACTGCCTGCTCCATGGCCTGCTCTGTAATGCTATAGTAGAGTCAGAATGTTGGGTCTACACTGCCTGCTCCATGGCCTGCTCTGTAATGCTATAGTAGAGTCAGAATGTTGGGTCTACACTGCCTGCTCCATGGCCTGCTCTGTAATGCTATAGTAGTGTCAGAATGTTGGGTCTACACTGCCTGCTCCATGGCCTGCTCTGTAATGCTATAGTAGAGTCAGAATGTTGGGTCTACACTGCCTGCTCCATGGCCTGCTCTGTAATGCTATAGTAGAGTCAGAATGTTGGGTCTACACTGGCTGCTCCATGGCCTGCTCTGTAATGCTATAGTAGAGTCAGAATGTTGGGTCTACACTGCCTGCTCCATGGCCTGCTCTGTAATGCTATAGTAGTGTCAGAATGTTGGGTCTACACTGCCTGCTCCATGGCCTGCTCTGTAATGCTATAGTAGAGTCAGAATGTTGGGTCTACACTGCCTGCTCCATGGCCTGCTCTGTAATGCTATAGTAGTGTCAGAATGTTGGGTCTACACTGCCTGCTCCATGGCCTGCTCTGTAATGCTATAGTAGAGTCAGAATGTTGGGTCTACACTGCCTGCTCCATGGCCTGCTCTGTAATGCTATAGTAGTGTCAGCCATAACAGCGGCGGGCCGGGAGTTCTCACATCGATCCATTTACACATGTTTGTTTCTCTAGTTGTCGTCCTCTTCCAGGCCCAACATGGAAGCCACCAGACCCAACGTTTGCTTACAATGTACATTTACATCACACCTCTCTCCTCCTCAGCCCCTCCCCTCTTATCCTCTTTCTCTTTCTCCTCCTCTCCTCTTATCCTCCTCCTCCTTCTTCTTCTCCTCCTCCTCCCCTCATATCCTCCTCCTCTGCCTCCTTCTTCTCCTCCTCCTCCTTATCCTCCTTATCCTCGTCTTCCTCCTCCTTCTCCTCCCCTCCTCCTCCTCCTCCTCCCCTTATATCCTCCTCCTCCCCTCATATCCTCCTCCTCCCCTTATATCCTCCTCCTCCCCTCATATCCTCCTCCTCCTTATCCTCCTCCTCTGCCTCCTTCTTCTCCTCCTCCTCCTCCTCCTTATCCTCATCTTCCTCCTTCTTCTCCTCCCCTCCTCCTCCTCCTCCTCCTCCTCCTCCTTCTCCTCCTCCCCTTATATCCTCCTCCTCCCCTCATATCCTGCTCCTCCTCCTCTGCCTCCTTCTCCTCCTCCTCCTCCTCCTCCTCCTTATCTTTCTTATCCTCGTCTTCTTCCTTCTTCTCCTCCCCTCCTCCTCCTCCTCCTCCCCTCACATCCTCCTCCTTCTCCCTGACCCAGTTACACAGCTGTGGTCAGGCCCCAGAATCTCACCCCAACAGCAGAGTCCACTGGTGATACAGTAAGTAGTTCAGTGTAGTTCAACACTCCTAATTCAATGAGCCTATGTTCTTTTAACTCGCTCCAGATATCCACTGTCTTACGTCAGGTGGCGTCACTCCTACACGACGCTCGTCCCTCAACCTCAGTGTAGGCGGAAACGACACGCTATCTGACGTAAGGTAATGCCAGATATCAGCATGCTAGTAGTGTTCACCCACATATCAGGAGTGGGTTATATCTAGCTGGACTCTGTTCCCTGCCAACCCATTGTAAAAACACCACCCAGAAGTCTCTGCGTCAGCCACTACACTATGGTGCCATGGTGATGACGTCATCATTCTATTACTGCTTCCATTTCAGAATGTTTGAAGACAATGTCTTGTGAATATTCTAGAACCAGTTACGTCAACACTTGTTCCTCTCCAGTCTCTGCCATCTTGCCTTAGATACAGAGCCTCTCAGGGCCTTTGAGCCCTTATGAGTTGAGTTGTTTTTCTGTGTTTCTTCATAACTGAATACATTTACAGGCAGCTGTGTAAATAGGGTTTCCTGTTACGGTGCCTTAAGACGATACATATGTGTGTTTTAGTGGTGTCTCTTATGCCTGACGTCAGAGGATTTCTATATGCTTGTGAGAACCATTCCACGTTCGGAGCCTCTGGAGAAGAAAACGCTTCTACTGGGATTAACCAACTACAGTAGTATGTTAAACTGTTTAGATTCAATAACACAGAGGAACTTTATCTTATACGGTTCTAGATTTCACAAGATTCAAAGATTTTGTATTTTTTTAGAGAATTTACAGAAAGAAAGAATTCATGTTTTTGAGTATAGATAAAATTGTAGAATACATGATATCAAACTTCTATAGTGTTTGTTCTTATGTTAGATTGTATTAAAAACCACTTTGGTTTTCATTTTGAGGACAGTATTTATTTTTCCCGTATTGTAAAACCTGAAAAAACAGCTGATGCTTAATGAGATTGATTTTCTATGCATCACTTTAACATCATGTTCTTATGTTTCTGTCAAAACCATATAACTGTAAAGACAAATGAATGCTGTTGCCTCTTTCAGATTCAATAAGACTCACTGCTCTCTCTCTCTCTCTCTCTCTCTCTCTCTCTCTCTCTCTCTCTCTCTCTCTCTCTCTCTCTCTCTCTCTCTCTCTCTCTCTCTCTCTCTCTCTCTCTCTCTAAGGATTATTAAATATCCTCATTAACAAGAAAAGGTTGATCATTCAAAATCACACATTAGCTTCACAGCATTCATAGCTAATGTGAAAATTGTTCCATGTTCTGAAACAGAGAGGTAACTGGTTCCATGTTCTAAAACAAAGAAGATAAATGGTCCAATGTTCTAGAACAGAAGATAAATGGTCCAATGTTCTAAAACAAGATAAATGGTCTAATGTTCTAGAACAGAAGGTAACTGGTTCCATGTTCTAAAACAGAAGATAAATGCTCCAATGTTCTAAAACAGAAGATAAATGGTCCAATGTTCTAAAACAGAAGATAAATGGTTCAATGTTCTAAAACAAGATAAATGGTTCAATGTTCTAGAACAGAAGGTAACTGGTTCCATGTTCTAAAACAGAAGATAAATGGTCCAATGTTCTAAAACAAAAAAGATAAATGGTCCAATGTTCTAGAACAGAAGATAAATGGTCCAATGTTCTAAAACAAGATAAATGGTCCAATGTTCTAGAACAGAAGGTAACTGGTTCCATGTTCTAAAACAGAAGATAAATGGTCCAATGTTCTAGAACAGAAGATAAATGGTTCCATGTTCTAAAACAGAAGATAAATGGTTCAATGTTCTAGAACAGAAGATAAATGGTCCAATGTTCTAGAACAGAAGATAAATGGTTCAATGTTCTAAAACAGAAGATAAATGGTTCCATGTTCTAAAACAGAAGATAAATGGTTCCATGTTCTAAAACAGAAGATAAATGGTTCAATGTTCTAGAACAGAAGATAAATGGTTCCATGTTCTAAAACAGAAGATAAATGGTTCAATGTTCTAAAACAGAAGATAAATGGTCCAATGTTCTAAAACAGAAGATAAATGGTTCAATGTTCTAGAACAGAAGATAAATGGTTCCATGTTCTAAAACAGAAGGTAAATGACTGAAGTAGTGGTATGTTTGTGTTCAGAGATCTCACACACGTCCCCCTGTCTGACGTCTGCGGTCTGTTTCACACACAGACAAACACACACACGGCTGGCGTCTACTGTCTGTCGCTGCTTTAAAGGGTTTCAGCTTCTGGTGATCATTTCATCCATTCTGGACACACACACGCACAAGGTTTGAGTTGAGCTTCTGGAGATCATTTCATCCATTCTGGACACACACACGCACAAGGTTTGAGTTGAGCTTCTGGTGATCATTTCATCCATTCTGGACACACACACGCACAAGGTTTGAGTTGAGCTTCTGGAGATCATTTCATCCATTCTGGACACACACACGCACAAGGTTTGAGTTGAGCTTCTGGTGATCATTTCATCCATTCTGGACACACACACGCACAAGGTTTGAGTTGAGCTTCTGGTGATCATTTCAAGCATTCGAACAACAAATTACAGCACAGAGAGGACAGGAACAGGCAGAGAACATCACAGAGATTCATGTCTAGAGCTTGTTTAAAGATGCTGCTAACACTGAACACGCCAGCAATCACACACACAGCTTTTTCTATGTGAATGTTCAGGCCTTTTTGGGAGTCAAAATGGATTCCCTTTAAAAAAAACTATTTTTCCTAACCTTAACCCTAACCTGCGCCCTCCAAAACATGACCCGCCAAAACCCGATCTCTTAACACCCGCTCTCTTACTGCGGGTGATTCTCTGATCCACCTCTACGCAGACGACACCATTCTGTATACCTCTGGCCCCTCTTTGGACACTGTGTTAACTAACCTCCAGACAAGCTTCAATGCCATTACAACTCTCCTTCCATGGCCTCCAACTGCTCTTATTAAACGCAAGTAAAACTAAATGCATGCTATTCAATCGATCACTGCCAGCACCTGCTCGCCCATCCAGCATCACTACTCTGGACGGCTCTGACTTAGAATACGTGGACAACTACAAATACCTAGGTGTCTGGTTAGACTGTAAACTCTCCTTCCAGACTCACATTAAGCATCTCCAATCCAAAGTTAAATCTAGAATCGGCTGAACTATTTCGCAAACAAAACATCCTTCATTCATGCTGCCAAACATACCCTCGTAAAACTGACCATCCTACCGATCCTCGACTTCGGAGATGTCATCTATAAAATAGCCTCCAACACTCTACTCAACAAACTTCGCGTCGCCAAACCCACTGGTTACAGGTCATCTACAAGTCTCTGCTAGGTAAAGTCCCGCCTTATCTCAGCTCACTGGTCACCATAGCAGCACCCACTCGTGGCACGCGCTCCAGCAGGTATATCTCACTGGTCACCCCCAAATCCTATTCCTCATTTGGTCGTCTTTCCTTCCAGTTCTCTGCTGCCAATGACTGGAACGAACTGCAAAAATCTCTGAAGCTGGAGACTCACATCTCCCTCACTAGCTTTAAGCACCAGCTGTCAGAGCAGCTCACAGATCGCTGCACCTGTACATAGCCCATCCCTAAACAGCCCATCTACAGTGCCTTGCGAAAGTATTCGGCCCCCTTGAACTTTGCGACCTTTTGCCACATTTCAGGCTTCAAACATAAAGATATAAAACTGTATTTTTTTGTGAAGAATCAACAACAAGTGGGACACAATCAAGAAGTGGAACGACATTTATTGGATATTTCAAACTTTTTTAACAAATCAAAAACTGAAAAATTGGGCGTGCAAAATTATTCAGCCCCCTTAAGTTAATACTTTGTAGCGCCACCTTTTGCTGCGATTACAGCTGTAAGTCGCTTGGGGTATGTCTCTATCAGTTTTGCACATCGAGAGACTGACATTTTTTCCCATTCCTCCTTGCAAAACAGCTCAAGCTCAGTGAGGTTGGATGGAGAGCATTTGTGAACAGCAGTTTTAAGTTCTTTCCACAGATTCTCGATTGGATTCAGGTCTGGACTTTGACTTGGCCATTCTAACACCTGGATATGTTTATTTTTGAACCATTCCATTGTAGATTTTGCTTTATGTTTTGGATCATTGTCTTGTTGGAAGACAAATCTCGGTCCCAGTCTCAGGTCTTTTGCAGACTCCATCAGGTTTTCTTCCAGAATGGTCCTGTATTTGGCTCCATCCATCTTCCCATCAATTTTAACCATCTTCCCTGTCCCTGCTGAAGAAAAGCAGGCCCAAACCATGATGCTGCCACCACCATGTTTGACAGTGGGGATGGTGTGTTCAGCTGTGTTGCTTTTACGCCAAACATAACGTTTTCCATTGTTGCCAAAAAGTTCAATTTTGGTTTCATCTGACCAGAGCACCTTCTTCCACATGTTTGGTGTGTCTCCCAGGTGGCTTGTGGCAAACTTTAAACGGCACCTTTTATGGATATCTTAAAGAAATGGCTTTCTTCTTGCCACTCTTCCATAAAGGCCAGATTTGTGCAATATACGACTGATTGTTGTCCTATGGACAGAGTCTCCCACCTCAGCTGTAGATCTCTGCAGTTCATCCAGAGTGATCATGGGCCTCTTGGCTGCATCTCTGATCAGTCTTCTCCTTGTATGAGCTGAAAGTTTAGAAGGACGGCCAGGTCTTGGTAGATTTGCAGTGGTCTGATACTCCTTCCATTTCAATATTATCGCTTGCACAGTGCTCCTTGGGATGTTTGAAGCTTGGGAAATCTTTTTGTATCCAAATTCGGCTTTAAACTTCTTCACAACAGTATCTCGGACCTGCCTGGTGTGTTCCTTGTTCTTCATGATGCTCTCTGCGCTTTTAACGGACCTCTGAGACTATCACAGTGCAGGTGCATTTATACGGAGACTTGATTACACACAGGTGGATTGTATTTATCATCATTAGTCATTTAGTTCAACATTGGATCATTCAGAGATCCTCACTGAACTTCTGGAGAGAGTATGCTGCACTGAAATTAAAGGGGCTGAATAATTTTGCACGCCCAATTTTTCAGTTTTTGATTTGTTAAAAAAGTTTGAAATATCCAATAAATGTCGTTCCACTTCATGATTGTGTCCCACTTGTTGTTGATTCTTCACAAAAAAAATACAGTTTTATATCTTTATGTTTGAAGCCTGAAATGTGGCAAAAGGTCGCAAAGTTCAAGGGGGCCGAATACTTTCGCAAGGCACTGTATCTACCTACCCCATCCCCATACTGTATTTATTTATTTATCTTGCTCCTTTGCACCCCAATATCTCTACCTGCACATTCATCTTCTGCACATCTACCATTCCAGTGTTTAATTGCTATATTGTAATTACTTCGCCACCATGGCCTATTTCTTTCCTTATCTTACCTCATTTGCAGTCACTGTATATAGACTTTTTGTTTTCTTTTGTTCTACTGTATTATTGACTGTATGTTTGTTTATCCAACGTGTAACTCTGTGTTGTATTTGTTGCACTGCTATGCTTTATCTTGGCCAGGCTGCAGTTGCAAGTGAGAACTTGTTCTCAACTAGCCTACTTGGTTAAATAAAGGAGAAATACATTTTTTTAATTAAAAAAAGCCAGCTACACCAATGTGTTGGAGGAAACACCATCCAACTGATGACTGAAGTCAGCCTGCAGGTGTCCATTACCACAAGGACTCGCTGAAGCACAATGAGCCAGCCAAACCCAAACAATTGTGCACCACCCAATGGGACATCCGGTCACAGCCAGTAACGATCAAACCCCAGGATGTGAATGAATACATTTTCATTTCTACTGGTCCATCGTAGGAATCGAACCCACAACCCTGGCGTTGCAAGTGCCAAGCTCTGCCAACTGAGACACACAAAAGCTGCAGTGTGTACCAAGGTTCTCTGGAATTGTTACAATGTGAAATGTTCAAACATATAGAATTCCTTATGTAGCAGGGTTGTGCGTTAAACATCATCTCCCTGTGCCAATAGCTGCCATTATGCTCTCATTAGAGAAACTTCTAGACTAGTTTATTGTCTGCATGGGGTTAGAAGGAGCTTTGTATTCAACAATGGGGCCCACTTTAAAATGGAACATTTTGAAGACAAGGCTAATTATTCATAATTTGGCGATGGAGAGTGATTTTACCCAGCCAACATTTGCCAACAACATCTCACTTGGCATCGATCAGAAAACTAGTTCTCCGTTTACGGGAATTCCAGTGTTTCTGTTAAGAGTCACTCAGTGGAGATGTCTGGGTCGGGACAATTCCCCCACAGCAAATGTAGTGTCGAGTCAGTATGTTTAGATGTCTGGGTCGGACAATTCCTCCACAAGCAAGTTTAGATGTCAGAGTTGGAAATTCCTCTACAGCAAGTTTAGATGTCAGGGTCAGACAATTCCTTCACAGCAAGTTTAGATGTCAGGGTCGGGACAATTCCTCCACAGCAAGTTTAGATGTTTGGGTCGGGACAATTCCTCCATAGCAAGTTTAGATGTCTGGGTCGGGACAATTCCTCCACAGCAAGTTTAGATGTCTGGGTCAGACAATTCCTCCACAACAAGTTTAGATGTCTGGATCGGACAATTCCTCCACAGCAAGTTTAGATGTCAGAGTTGGACAATTCCTCCACAAGCAAATGTAGTGTCGAGTCAGTATGTTTAGATGTCTGGGTCAGACAATTCCTCCACAGCAAGTTTAGATGTCTGGGTCGGACAATTCCTCCACAAGCAAGTTTAGATGTCTGGGTCGGACAATTCCTCCACAGCAAGTTTAGATGTCAGGGTCAGACAATTCCTCCACAGCAAGTTTAGATGTCTGGGTCGGACAATTCCTCCACAGCAAGTTTAGATGTCTGGGTCGGGACAATTCCTCCATAGCAAGTTTAGATGTCTGGGTCGGGACAATTCCTCCACAGCAAGTTTAGATGTCTGGGTCGGACAATTCCTCCACAGCAAGTTTAGATGTCTGGGTCAGACAATTCCTCCACAACAAGTTTAGATGTCTGGGTCAGACAATTCCTCCACAAGCAAGTTTAGATGTCTGGGTCAGACAATTCCTCCACATCAAGTTTAGATGTCTGGGTCAGACAATTCCTCCATAGCAAGTTTAGATGTCAGGGTCAGACAATTCCTCCACAGCAAGTTTAGATGTCTGGGTCGGACAATTCCTCAATTGCAAGTTTAGATGTCTGGGTCGGGACAATTCCTCAATTGCAAGTTTAGATGTCTGGGTCGGGACAATTCCTCCACAGCAAGTTTAGATGTCTGGGTCGGGCAATTCCTCCACAACAAGTTTAGATGTCTGGGTTGGGACAATTCCTCCACAGCAAGTTTAGATGTCAGGGTCAGACAATTCCTCCACAGAAAGTTTAGATGTCTGGGTCAGACAATTCCTCCACAGCAAGTTTAGATGTCTGGGTCAGACAATTCCTCCACAAGCAAGTTTATATGTCTGGGTCGGACAATTCCTCCACAGCAAGTTTAGATGCCTGGGTCGGACAATTCCTCCACAGCAAGTTTAGATGTCTGGGTCAGACAATTCCTCCACATCAAGTTTAGATGTCTGGGTCGGACAATTCCTCCACAAGCAAGTTTAGATGTCTGGGTCAGACAATTCCTGCACAGCAAGTTTAGATGTCAGAGTTGGACAATTCCTCCACAAGCAAATGTAGTGTCGAGTCAGTATGTTTAGATGTCTGGGTCAGACAATTCCTCCACAGCAAGTTTAGATGTCTGGGTCGGACAATTCCTCCACAAGCAAGTTTAGATGTCTGGGTCGGACAATTCCTCCACAGCAAGTTTAGATGTCAGGGACAGACAATTCCTCCACAGCAAGTTTAGATGTCTGGTTCGGACAATTCCTCCACAGCAAGTTTAGATGTCTGGGTCGGGACAATTCCTCCATAGCAAGTTTAGATGTCTGGGTCGGGACAATTCCTCCACAGCAAGTTTAGATGTCAGGGTCAGACAATTCCTCCACAGAAAGTTTAGATGTCTGGGTCAGACAATTCCTCCACAAGCAAGTTTAGATGTCTGGGTCAGACAATTCCTCCACATCAAGTTTAGATGTCAGGGTCAGACAATTCCTCCACAGCAAGTTTAGATGTCTGGGTCGGACAATTCCTCCACAGCAAGTTTAGATGTCTGGGTCGGGACAATTCCTCAATTGCAAGTTTAGATGTCTGGGTCGGGACAATTCCTCCACAGCAAGTTTAGATGTCTGGGTCGGGCAATTCCTCCACAACAAGTTTAGATGTCTGGGTCGGGACAATTCCTCCATAGCAAGTTTAGATGTCTGGGTCAGACAATTCCTCCACAAGCAAGTTTAGATGTCTGGGTCGGACAATTCCTCCACAGCAAGTTTAGATGTCTGGGTCAGACAATTCCTCCACAAGCAAGTTTAGATGTCTGGGTCAGACAATTCCTCCACATCAAGTTTAGATGTCAGGGTCAGACAATTCCTCCACAGCAAGTTTAGATGTCTGGGTCGGACAATTCCTCCACAGCAAGTTTAGATGTCTGGGTCGGGACAATTCCTCAATTGCAAGTTTAGATGTCTGGGTCGGGACAATTCCTCCACAGCAAGTTTAGATGTCTGGGTCGGGCAATTCCTCCACAACAAGTTTAGATGTCTGGGTCGGGACAATTCCTCCACAGCAAGTTTAGATGTCAGGGTCAGACAATTCCTCCACAGAAAGTTTAGATGTCTGGGTCAGACAATTCCTCCACAGCAAGTTTAGATGTCTGGGTCAGACAATTCCTCCACAGCAAGTTTAGATGTCTGGGTCAGACAATTCCTCCACAAGCAAGTTTAGATGTCTGGGTCGGACAATTCCTCCACAGCAAGTTTAGATGCCTGGGTCGGACAATTCCTCCACAGCAAGTTTAGATGTCTGGGTCAGACAATTCCTCCACATCAAGTTTAGATGTCTGGGTCGGACAATTCCTCCAAAAGCAAGTTTAGATGTCTGGGTCAGACAATTCCTCCACAAGCAACTTTAGATGTCTGGGTCAGACAATTCCTCCACAGCAAGTTTAGATGTCAGAGTTGGACAATTCCTCCACAAGCAAATGTAGTGTCGAGTCAGTATGTTTAGATGTCTGGGTCAGACAATTCCTCCACAGCAAGTTTAGATGTCTGGGTCGGACAATTCCTCCACAAGCAAGTTTAGATGTCTGGGTCGGACAATTCCTCCACAGCAAGTTTAGATGTCAGGGACAGACAATTCCTCCACAGCAAGTTTAGATGTCTGGGTCGGACAATTCCTCCACAGCAAGTTTAGATGTCTGGGTCGGGACAATTCCTCCACAGCAAGTTTAGATGTCAGGGTCAGACAATTCCTCCACAGCAAGTTTAGATGTCAGGGTCAGACAATTCCTCCACAAGCAAGTTTAGATGTCTGGGTCAGACAATTCCTCCACAAGCAAGTTTAGATGTCTGGGTCAGACAATTCCTCCACAAGCAAGTTTAGATGTCTGGGTCAGACAATTCCTCCACAGCAAGTTTAGATGTCTGGGTCAGACAATTCCTCCACAAGCAAGTTTAGATGTCTGGGTCGGACAATTCCTCCACAGCAAGTTTAGATGTCAGAGTTGGACAATTCCTCCACAAGTAAATGTAGTGTCGAGTCAGTATGTTTAGATGTCTGGGTCAGACAATTCCTCCACAGCAAGTTTAGATGTCTGGGTCAGACAATTCCTCCACAAGCAAGTTTAGATGTCTGGGTCGGACAATTCCTCCACAGCAAGTTTAGATGTCAGGGACAGACAATTCCTCCACAGCAAGTTTAGATGTCTGGTTCGGACAATTCCTCCACAGCAAGTTTAGATGTCTGGGTCGGGACAATTCCTCCATAGCAAGTTTAGATGTTTGGGTCGGGACAATTCCTCCACAGCAAGTTTAGATGTCAGGGTCAGACAATTCCTCCACAGAAAGTTTAGATGTCTGGGTCAGACAATTCCTCCACAAGCAAGTTTAGATGTCTGTGTCGGACAATTCCTCCACAGCAAGTTTAGATGTCTGGGTCAGACAATTCCTCCACAAGCAAGTTTAGATGTCTGGGTCAGACAATTCCTCCACAGCAAGTTTAGATGTCTGGGTCGGACAATTCCTCCACAGCAAGTTTAGATGTCTGGGTCGGGACAATTCCTCAATTGCAAGTTTAGATGTCTGGGTCGGGATAATTCCTCAATTGCAAGTTTAGATGTCTGGGTCGGGACAATTCCTCCACAACAAGTTTAGATGTCTGGGTCGGGACAATTCCTCCACAGCAAGTTTAGATGTCAGGGTCGGACAATTCCTCCACAGAAAGTTTAGATGTCTGGGTCAGACAATTCCTCCACAGCAAGTTTAGATGTCTGGGTCAGACAATTCCTCCACAGCAAGTTTAGATGTCTGGGTCAGACAATTCCTCCACAAGCAAGTTTAGATGTCTGGGTCGGACAATTCCTCCACAGCAAGTTTAGATGCCTGGGTCGGACAATTCCTCCACAGCAAGTTTAGATGTCTGGGTCAGACAATTCCTCCACATCAAGTTTATATGTCTGGGTCGGACAATTCCTCCAAAAGCAAGTTTAGATGTCTGGGTCAGACAATTCCTCCACAAGCAAGTTTAGATGTCTGGGTCAGACAATTCCTCCACAGCAAGTTTAGATGTCAGAGTTGGACAATTCCTCCACAAGCAAATGTAGTGTCGAGTCAGTATGTTTAGATGTCTGGGTCAGACAATTCCTCCACAGCAAGTTTAGATGTCTGGGTCGGACAATTCCTCCACAAGCAAGTTTAGATGTCTGGGTCGGACAATTCCTCCACAGCAAGTTTAGATGTCAGGGACAGACAATTCCTCCACAGCAAGTTTAGATGTCTGGGTCGGACAATTCCTCCACAGCAAGTTTAGATGTCTGGGTCGGTACAATTCCTCCATAACAAGTTTAGATGTCTGGGTCGGGACAATTCCTCCACAGCAAGTTTAGATGTCAGGGTCAGACAATTCCTCCACATCAAGTTTAGATGTCTGGGTCAGACAATTCCTCCACAAGCAAGTTTAGATGTCTGGGTCAGACAATTCCTCCACAAGCAAGTTTAGATGTCTGGGTCAGACAATTCCTCCACAGCAAGTTTAGATGTCTGGGTCAGACAATTCCTCCACAAGCAAGTTTAGATGTCTGGGTCGGACAATTCCTCCACAGCAAGTTTAGATGTCTGGGTCGGACAATTCCTCCACAGCAAGTTTAGATGTCTGGGTCAGACAATTCCTCCACAGCAAGTTTAGATGTCTGGGTCGGACAATTCCTCCACAGCAAGTTTAGATGTCTGGGTCGGGACAATTCCTCAATTGCAAGTTTAGATGTCTGGGTCGGGACAATTCCTCCACAGCAAGTTTAGATGTCTGGGTCGGGCAATTCCTCCACAACAAGTTTAGATGTCTGGGTCGGGACAATTCCTCCACAGCAAGTTTAGATGTCAGGGTCAGACAATTCCTCCACAGAAAGTTTAGATGTCTGGGTCAGACAATTCCTCCACAGCAAGTTTAGATGTCTGGGTCAGACAATTCCTCCACAGCAAGTTTAGATGTCTGGGTCAGACAATTCCTCCACAAGCAAGTTTAGATGTCTGGGTCGGACAATTCCTCCACAGCAAGTTTAGATGCCTGGGTCGGACAATTCCTCCACAGCAAGTTTAGATGTCTGGGTCAGACAATTCCTCCACATCAAGTTTAGATGTCTGGGTCGGACAATTCCTCCAAAAGCAAGTTTAGATGTCTGGGTCAGACAATTCCTCCACAAGCAACTTTAGATGTCTGGGTCAGACAATTCCTCCACAGCAAGTTAAGATGTCAGAGTTGGACAATTCCTCCACAAGCAAATGTAGTGTCGAGTCCGTATGTTTAGATGTCTGGGTCAGACAATTCCTCCACAGCAAGTTTAGATGTCTGGGTCGGACAATTCCTCCACAAGCAAGTTTAGATGTCTGGGTCGGACAATTCCTCCACAGCAAGTTTAGATGTCAGGGACAGACAATTCCTCCACAGCAAGTTTAGATGTCTGGGTCGGACAATTCCTCCACAGCAAGTTTAGATGTCTGGGTCGGGACAATTCCTCCACAGCAAGTTTAGATGTCAGGGTCAGACAATTCCTCCACAGCAAGTTTAGATGTCAGGGTCAGACAATTCCTCCACAAGCAAGTTTAGATGTCTGGGTCAGACAATTCCTCCACAAGCAAGTTTAGATGTCTGGGTCAGACAATTCCTCCACAAGCAAGTTTAGATGTCTGGGTCAGACAATTCCTCCACAGCATGTTTAGATGTCTGGGTCAGACAATTCCTCCACAAGCAAGTTTAGATGTCTGGGTCGGACAATTCCTCCACAGCAAGTTTAGATGTCAGAGTTGGACAATTCCTCCACAAGTAAATGTAGTGTCGAGTCAGTATGTTTAGATGTCTGGGTCAGACAATTCCTCCACAGCAAGTTTAGATGTCTGGGTCAGACAATTCCTCCACAAGCAAGTTTAGATGTCTGGGTCGGACAATTCCTCCACAGCAAGTTTAGATGTCTGGTTCGGACAATTCCTCCACAGCAAGTTTAGATGTCTGGGTCGGGACAATTCCTCCATAGCAAGTTTAGATGTTTGGGTCGGGACAATTCCTCCACAGCAAGTTTAGATGTCAGGGTCAGACAATTCCTCCACAGAAAGTTTAGATGTCTGGGTCAGACAATTCCTCCACAAGCAAGTTTAGATGTCTGTGTCGGACAATTCCTCCACAGCAAGTTTAGATGTCTGGGTCAGACAATTCCTCCACAAGCAAGTTTAGATGTCTGGGTCAGACAATTCCTCCACAGCAAGTTTAGATGTCTGGGTCGGACAATTCCTCCACAGCAAGTTTAGATGTCTGGGTCGGGACAATTCCTCAATTGCAAGTTTAGATGTCTGGGTCGGGACAATTCCTCAATTGCAAGTTTAGATGTCTGGGTCGGGACAATTCCTCCACAACAAGTTTAGATGTCTGGGTCGGGACAATTCCTCCACAGCAAGTTTAGATGTCAGGGTCGGACAATTCCTCCACAGAAAGTTTAGATGTCTGGGTCAGACAATTCCTCCACAGCAAGTTTAGATGTCTGGGTCAGACAATTCCTCCACAGCAAGTTTAGATGTCTGGGTCAGACAATTCCTCCACAAGCAAGTTTAGATGTCTGGGTCGGACAATTCCTCCACAGCAAGTTTAGATGCCTGGGTCGGACAATTCCTCCACAGCAAGTTTAGATGTCTGGGTCAGACAATTCCTCCACATCAAGTTTAGATGTCTGGGTCGGACAATTCCTCCAAAAGCAAGTTTAGATGTCTGGGTCAGACAATTCCTCCACAAGCAAGTTTAGATGTCTGGGTCAGACAATTCCTCCACAGCAAGTTTAGATGTCAGAGTTGGACAATTCCTCCACAAGCAAATGTAGTGTCGAGTCAGTATGTTTAGATGTCTGGGTCAGACAATTCCTCCACAGCAAGTTTAGATGTCTGGGTCGGACAATTCCTCCACAAGCAAGTTTAGATGTCTGGGTCGGACAATTCCTCCACAGCAAGTTTAGATGTCAGGGACAGACAATTCCTCCACAGCAAGTTTAGATGTCTGGGTCGGACAATTCCTCCACAGCAAGTTTAGATGTCTGGGTCGGGACAATTCCTCCATAACAAGTTTAGATGTCTGGGTCGGGACAATTCCTCCACAGCAAGTTTAGATGTCAGGGTCAGACAATTCCTCCACATCAAGTTTAGATGTCTGGGTCAGACAATTCCTCCACAAGCAAGTTTAGATGTCTGGGTCAGACAATTCCTCCACAAGCAAGTTTAGATGTCTGGGTCAGACAATTCCTCCACAGCAAGTTTAGATGTCTGGGTCAGACAATTCCTCCACAAGCAAGTTTAGATGTCTGGGTCGGACAATTCCTCCACAGCAAGTTTAGATGTCTGGGTCGGACAATTCCTCCACAGCAAGTTTAGATGTCTGGGTCAGACAATTCCTCCACAGCAAGTTTAGATGTCTGGGTCAGACAATTCCTCCACAAGCAAGTTTAGATGTCTGGGTCGGGACAATTCCTCCACAGCAAGTTTAGATGTCTGGGTCAGACAATTCCTCCACAGCAAGTTTAGATGTCTGGGTCAGACAATTCCTCCACAAGCAAGTTTAGATGTCTGCATCAGACAATTCCTCCATAGCAAGTTTAGATGTCAGGGTCAGACAATTCCTCCACAGCAAGTTTAGATGTCTGGGTCAGACAATTCCTCCACAGCAAGTTTAGATGTCTGGGTCAGACAATTCCTCCACAAGCAAGTTTAGATGTCTGGGTCAGACAATTCCTCCACAGCAAGTTTAGATGTCTGGGTCAGACAATTCCTCCACAAGCAAGTTTAGATGTCTGGGTCGGACAATTCCTCCACAGCAAGTTTAGATGTCTGGGTCGGACAATTCCTCCACAGCAAGTTTAGATGTCTGGGTCGGACAATTATTCCACAGCAAGTTTAGATGTCTGGGTCAGACAATTCCTCCATAGCAAGTTTAGATGTCTGGGTCGGACAATTCCTACACAGCAAGTTTAGATGTCTGGATCAGACAATTCCTCCATAGCAAGTTTAGATGTCAGGATCAGACAATTCCTCCACAGAAAGTTTAGATGTCTGGGTCAGACAATTCCTCCACAAGCAAGTTTAGATGTCTGTGTCGGACAATTCCTCCACAGCAAGTTTAGATGTCTGGGTCAGACAATTCCTCCACAAGCAAGTTTAGATGTCTGGGTCAGACAATTCCTCCACAGCAAGTTTAGATGTCTGGGTCGGACAATTCCTCCACAGCAAGTTTAGATGTCTGGGTCGGGACAATTCCTCAATTGCAAGTTTAGATGTCTGGGTCGGGACAATTCCTCCACAGCAAGTTTAGATGTCTGGGTCGGGCAATTCCTCCACAACAAGTTTAGATGTCTGGGTCGGGACAATTCCTCCACAGCAAGTTTAGATGTCAGGGTCAGACAATTCCTCCACAGAAAGTTTAGATGTCTGGGTCAGACAATTCCTCCACAGCAAGTTTAGATGTCTGGGTCAGACAATTCCTCCACAGCAAGTTTAGATGTCTGGGTCAGACAATTCCTCCACAAGCAAGTTTAGATGTCTGGGTCGGACAATTCCTCCACAGCAAGTTTAGATGCCTGGGTCGGACAATTCCTCCACAGCAAGTTTAGATGTCTGGGTCAGACAATTCCTCCACATCAAGTTTAGATGTCTGGGTCGGACAATTCCTCCAAAAGCAAGTTTAGATGTCTGGGTCAGACAATTCCTCCACAAGCAAGTTTAGATGTCTGGGTCAGACAATTCCTCCACAGCAAGTTTAGATGTCAGAGTTGGACAATTCCTCCACAAGCAAATGTAGTGTCGAGTCAGTATGTTTAGATGTCTGGGTCAGACAATTCCTCCACAGCAAGTTTAGATGTCTGGGTCGGACAATTCCTCCACAAGCAAGTTTAGATGTCTGGGTCGGACAATTCCTCCACAGCAAGTTTAGATGTCAGGGACAGACAATTCCTCCACAGCAAGTTTAGATGTCTGGGTCGGACAATTCCTCCACAGCAAGTTTAGATGTCTGGGTCGGGACAATTCCTCCATAACAAGTTTAGATGTCTGGGTCGGGACAATTCCTCCACAGCAAGTTTAGATGTCAGGGTCAGACAATTCCTCCACATCAAGTTTAGATGTCTGGGTCAGACAATTCCTCCACAAGCAAGTTTAGATGTCTGGGTCAGACAATTCCTCCACAAGCAAGTTTAGATGTCTGGGTCAGACAATTCCTCCACAGCAAGTTTAGATGTCTGGGTCAGACAATTCCTCCACAAGCAAGTTTAGATGTCTGGGTCGGACAATTCCTCCACAGCAAGTTTAGATGTCTGGGTCGGACAATTCCTCCACAGCAAGTTTAGATGTCTGGGTCAGACAATTCCTCCACAGCAAGTTTAGATGTCTGGGTCAGACAATTCCTCCACAAGCAAGTTTAGATGTCTGGGTCGGGACAATTCCTCCACAGCAAGTTTAGATGTCTGGGTCAGACAATTCCTCCACAGCAAGTTTAGATGTCTGGGTCAGACAATTCCTCCACAAGCAAGTTTAGATGTCTGCATCAGACAATTCCTCCATAGCAAGTTTAGATGTCAGGGTCAGACAATTCCTCCACAGCAAGTTTAGATGTCTGGGTCAGACAATTCCTCCACAGCAAGTTTAGATGTCTGGGTCAGACAATTCCTCCACAAGCAAGTTTAGATGTCTGGGTCAGACAATTCCTCCACAGCAAGTTTAGATGTCTGGGTCAGACAATTCCTCCACAAGCAAGTTTAGATGTCTGGGTCGGACAATTCCTCCACAGCAAGTTTAGATGTCTGGGTCGGACAATTCCTCCACAGCAAGTTTAGATGTCTGGGTCGGACAATTATTCCACAGCAAGTTTAGATGTCTGGGTCAGACAATTCCTCCATAGCAAGTTTAGATGTCTGGGTCGGACAATTCCTACACAGCAAGTTTAGATGTCTGGATCAGACAATTCCTCCATAGCAAGTTTAGATGTCAGGATCAGACAATTCCTCCACAGCAAGTTTAGATGTCAGGGTCAGACAATTCCTCCACAGCAAGTTTAGATGTCAGGGTCAGACAATTCCTCCACAGCAAGTTTAGATGTCTGGGTCAGACAATTCCTCCATAGCAAGTTTTGATGTCAGGGTCAGACAATTCCTCCACAGCCAGTTTAGATGTCTGGGTCGGACAATTCCTCCACAAGCAAGTTTAGATGTCTGGGTCGGACAATTCCTCCACAGCAAGTTTAGATGTCAGGGTCAGACAATTCCTCCACAGCCAGTTTAGATGTCTGGGTCGGACAATTCCTCCACAGCAAGTTTAGATTTCTGGGTCGGGACAATTCCTCCACAGCAAGTTTAGATGTCTGGGTCGGGACAATTCCTCCACAGCAAGTTTAGATGTCAGGGTCAGACAATTCCTCCACAGCAAGTTTAGATGTCTGGGTCAGACAATTCCTCCACAGCAAGTTTAGATGTCTGGGTCAGACAATTCCTCCACAGCAAGTTTAGATTTCTGGGTCAGACAATTCCTCCACAAGCAAGTTAAGATGTCTGGGTCAGACAATTCCTCCACAGCAAGTTTAGATGTCTGGGTCAGACAATTCCTCCACAGCAAGTTTAGATGTCTGGGTCAGACAATTCCTCCACAAGCAAGTTTAGATGTCTGGGTCAGACAATTCCTCCACAGAAAGTTTAGATGTCTGGGTCAGACAATTCCTCCACAGCAAGTTTAGATGTCTGGGTCAGACAATTCCTCCACAGCAAGTTTAGATGTCTGGGTCGGACAATTCCTCCACAAGCAAGTTTAGATGTCTGGGTCAGACAATTCCTCCACAAGCAAGTTTAGATGTCTGGGTCAGACAATTCCTCCACAAGCAAGTTTAGATGTCTGGGTTGGACAATTCCTCCACAGCAAGTTTAGATGTCTGGGTCGGACAATTCCTCCACAGCAAGTTTAGATGTCTGGGTCAGACAATTCCTCCACAGCAAGTTTAGATGTCTGGGTCAGACAATTCCTCCACAGCAAGTTTAGATGTCTGGGTCAGACAATTCCTCCACAAGCAAGTTTAGATGTCTGGGTCAGACAATTCCTCCATAGCAAGTTTAGATGTCTGGGTCAGACAATTCCTCCACAAGCAAGTTTAGATGTCTGGGTCAGACAATTCCTCCACAGCAAGTTTAGATGTCTGGGTCAGACAATTCCTCCACAAGCAAGTTTAGATGTCTGGGTCGGACAATTCCTCCACAGCAAGTTTAGATGTCAGGGTCAGACAATTCCTCCACAGCAAGTTTAGATGTCTGGGTCGGACAATTCCTCCACAGCAAGTTTAGATGTCTGGGTCGGGACAATTCCTCCATAGGCAAGTTTAGATGTCTCGGTCGGGACAATTCCTCCACAGCAAGTTTAGATGTCTGGGTCGGACAATTCCTCCACAGCAAGTTTAGATGTCTGGGTCAGACAATTCCTCCACAGCAAGTTTAGATGTCTTGGTCAGACAATTCCTCCACAAGCAAGTTTAGATGTCTGGGTCAGACAATTCCTCCACAAGCAAGTTTAGATGTCTGGGTCGGGACAATTCCTCCATAGGCAAGTTTAGATGTCTCGGTCGGGACAATTCCTCCACAGCAAGTTTAGATGTCTGGGTCGGACAATTCCTCCACAGCAAGTTTAGATGTCTGGGTCAGACAATTCCTCCACAGCAAGTTTAGATGTCTTGGTCAGACAATTCCTCCACAAGCAAGTTTAGATGTCTGGGTCAGACAATTCCTCCACAAGCAAGTTTAGATGTCTGGGTCGGACAATTCCTCCACAGCAAGTTTAGATGTCTGGGTCAGACAATTCCTCCATAGCAAGTTTAGATGTCTCTGTCAGACAATTCCTCCACAAGCAAGTTTAGATGTCTGGGTCGGACAATTCCTCCACAGCAAGTTTAGATGTCTGGGTCAGACAATTCCTCCACAGCAAGTTTAGATGTCTGGGTCGGACAATTCCTCCACAGCTAGTTTAGATGTCTGGGTCGGGACAATTCCTCCATAGCAAGTTTAGATGTCTGGGTCGGGACAATTCCTCCACAGCAAGTTTAGATGTCTGGGTCAGACAATTCCTTCATAGCAAGTTTAGATGTCTCGGTCGGGACAATTCCTCCACAGCAAGTTTAGATGTCAGGGTCAGACAATTCCTCCACAGAAAGTTTAGATGTCTGGGTCAGACAATTCCTCCACAGCAAGTTTAGATGTCTGGGTCAGACAATTCCTCCACAAGCAAGTTTAGATGTCTGGGTCGGACAATTCCTCCACAGCAAGTTTAGATGTCTGGGTCGGACAATTCCTCCACAGCAAGTTTAGATGTCTGGGTCAGACAATTCCTCCACAGCAAGTTTAGATGTCTGGGTCAGACAATTCCTCCACAAGCAAGTTTAGATGTCTCGGTCAGACAATTCCTCCACAAGCAAGTTTAGATGTCTGGGTCGGGACAATTCCTCCACAGCAAGTTTAGATGTCTGGGTCGGGACAATTCCTCCACAGCAAGTTTAGATGTCTGGGTCAGACAATTCCTCCACAAGCAAGTTTAGATGTCTGGGTCAGACAATTCCTCCACAGCAAGTTTAGATGTCTGGGTCAGACAATTCCTCCACAAGCAAGTTTAGATGTCTGGGTCGGACAATTCCTCCACAGCAAGTTTAGATGTCAGGGTCAGACAATTCCTCCACAGCAAGTTTAGATGTCTGGGTCAGACAATTCCTCCACAGCAAGTTTAGATGTCTGGGTCGGGACAATTCCTCCACAGCAAGTTTAGATGTCTGGGTCAGACAATTCCTCCACAGCAAGTTTAGATGTCTGGGTCGGACAATTCCTCCACAGCAAGTTTAGATGTCTGGGTCAGACAATTCCTCCACAAGCAAGTTTAGATGTCTGGGTCAGACCATTCCTCCATAGCAAGTTTAGATGTCTGGGTCGTGACAATTCCTCCATAGCAAGTTTAGATGTCAGGATCAGGCAATTCCTCCACAGCAAGTTTAGATGTCAGGGTCAGACAATTCCTCCACAGCAAGTTTAGATGTCAGGGTCAGACAATTCCTCCACAGCAAGTTTAGATGTCTGGGCCGAACAATTCCCCCACAGCAAATGTAGCGTCACCAAGACCTGTCAGCTGGAGATTTAACACCAGCCTTAAAGCTACATGCTCTTTGTATTTATGTCTCTCCCCCTCTCTCTCTCTCTCTATCTCTCTCTCTCTCTCTCTCTCTCTCTCTCTCTGTCTCGTCTATGTCTCTCTCTCTCTCACTCTCTCTCTCTCTCTCTCTCTCTCTCTCTCTCTCTCTATCCCCCGCTCCCTCTGTCACTGAACACTTTCTAGAAGGACATCGCCATTTGGCATCATCAAAACCTCGACCAGTGATGATGATTCATCACCTCTTCTTCCTCTTCAGTTAGATAACTGACCTGCCGGCAAAACAAAAACCAACGAACCAGAGAGAGCGATGTTTAACGCCACAGGGCGGCCGGGCCAGAGGTGATAAATAGCTATCTCTTTAGGTCAGATGACAGTGATTTACAGACTCTTACAACACTCAGTGGCCGTGTTTTACTGGAAGCTGTAGTTACAATGCTTGGGAGAGAGTAGCATGGTGACATAGTTCTGTCTAGGGTTGCAGAATTCCTTGTAACTTACGCACAAATCCCATGTTTTCCTGAAATCCATGGTTGGAGGGTTCTGCTGTTCTGGATTTACTGCGTATTCCTTCCTGATTCAGGGAATTTGCCAACCGAGATTTCTGGAAACCTGGGAATTTTTGCAACCCTAGTCCGGTCATAGCTGGCACAACCAAGGAGGAGAGCTCAAGTTCTTATCCATGGCTCCTCCATCATCTCAGAAATAGACAGGAGGGGAGTGGATGTGGCACCTCTTACTTCAAAGGGGAGATGTTCACGTACCATTGTAGAAATGAATATCAGCCCCCAGTAGCACCACTGTCTAGCGGAGCTGTGTCCTATGTTACGCTCATGCAAACAATCACATTCAGTCACCTAAAACATGTCCCCATGAACATCCATGACAACAAAGATGTTATTTTCTCTATTAGAATTCCACAGCTCCTTTCTGTGCGAAGCTGATTAATGCACACTCACACTCTCTCTGGATTACTGAAGGAGAAGTGGTTTGAAAGACAGAAGGGGGAGAGAAAGACTATAGAGAAGATGAAAGGGGGGGGGGGTACAGGGAGAACGGCTCTCTTCACAAAACAGCTCTCCTCCCACCTGGATGTTCAACTTCAACATTTTATTTAACTAGGCAAGTCAGATAAGAACAAATTCTTATTTACAATGACGGCCTACCGGGGAACAGTGGGTTAACTGCCTTGTTCAGGGGAACAGCGGGTTAACTGCCTTGTTCAGGGGAACAGTGGGTTAACTGCCTTGTTCAGGGGAACAGTGGGTTAAATGCCTTGTTCAGGGGAACAGTGGGTTAACTGCCTTGTTCAGGGGAACAGTGGGTTAACTGCCTTGTTCAGGGGAACAGTGGGTTAACTGCCTTGTTCAGGGGAACAGTGGGTTAACTGCCTCGTTCAGAGGGAACAGTGGGTTAACTGCCTTGTTCAGGGGAACAGCGGGTTAACTGCCTTGTTCAGGGGAACAGTGGGTTAACTGCCTTGTTCAGGGGAACAGTGGGTTAACTGCCTTGTTCAGGGGAACAGCGGGTTAACTGCCTTGTTCAGGGGAACAGTGGGTTAACTGCCTTGTTCAGGGGAACAGTGGGTTAACTGCCTTGTTCAGGGGAACAGCGGGTTAACTGCCTTGTTCAGGGGAACAGTGGGTTAACTGCCTTGTTCAGGGGAACAGTGGGTTAACTGCCTCGTTCAGAGGGAACAGTGGGTTAACTGCCTTGTTCAGGGGAACAGCGGGTTAACTGCCTTGTTCAGGGGAACAGTGGGTTAACTGCCTTGTTCAGGGGAACAGTGGGTTAACTGCCTTGTTCAGGGGAACAGCGGGTTAACTGCCTTGTTCAGGGGAACAGTGGGTTAACTGCCTTGTTCAGGGGAACAGTGGGTTAACTGCCTTGTTCAGGGGAACAGCGGGTTAACTGCCTTGTTCAGGGGAACAGTGGGTTAACTGCCTTGTTCAGGGGAACAGCGGGTTAACTGCCTTGTTCAGGGGAACAGCGGGTTAACTGCCTTGTTCAGAGGGAGCTCGACACATCTTTATCTTGTCAGCTCTGGGATTTGATCCAGCAACCATTTTGATTATTGGTCCAACAAGCCAAGGTATTCTCCTGAGCTGCATGCCGTGAAAGCAACTAGAACGGCTCTACAAATGAACAGGGCTCATTATCCATAAGGTGAACTAGGAAACCCAGGGGTGTTCTTCTCTACCATCAACAAACCCCCCCCCCCACCCCACCTGACTCACCACTGTGAACAGACTTCATGTCTTCTCCCTTGTCAATGAAACCACTGAACTCCGTACCTCTCCTTGCTCACCAACTACAGGCCTTTCTCAAACCTCCTCTTCCTCACCAACTACAGGCCTATCTCAATCTCCTCTTCCTCACCAACTACAGGCCTTTCGCAATCTCCTCTTACTCACCAACTACAGGCCTATCTCAAACCTCCTCTCCCTCACAAACTACAGGCCTTTCTCAAACCTCCTTTCCCTGACCAACTACAGGCCTTTCTCAAACCTCTTCTTCCTCACCAACTACAGGCCTTTCTCAATCTCCTCTTCCTCACAGACTACAGGCCTTTCTCAAACCTCCTCTTCCTCACCAACCAGAGGCCTTTCTCAAACCTCTTCCTCACCAACTACAGGCCTTTCTCATCATGTTTAGTGTTCTCCTTGGTCAGTCTGTCATCATGGTTAGTGTTCTCCATGGTCAGTCTGTCATCATGGTTAGTGTTCTCCATGGTCAGTCTGTCATCATGGTTAGTGTTCTCCTTGGTCAGTCTGTCATCATGGTTAGTGTTCTCCTTGGTCAGTCTGTCATCATGGTTAGTGTTCTCCATGGTCAGTCTGTCATCATGGTTAGTGTTCTCCTTGGTCAGTCTGTCATCATGGTTAGTGTTCTCCTTGGTCAGTCTGTCATCATGGTTAGTGTTCTCCTTGGTCAGTCTGTCATCATGGTTAGTGTTCTCCTTGGTCAGTCTGTCATCATGGTTAGTGTTCTCCTTGGTCAGTCTGTCATCATGGTTAGTGTTCTCCATGGTCAGTCTGTCATCATGTTTAGTGTACTTTTATTTATTTTAATATTTCATTGTATTACTTTTTACCCTGCTGATTGTGTTATGTAGTGACTTTGGATGTAATGAAAAGTGTTTCAATTAAAATGGGCTATTATTAGAAGCTGCATGTACTTTCTCTCCCTCTCTATCTGTTTCCGTGTCTCTCTCCCTATCTCTCTCTCTCTCCCTATCTATCTGTTTCCCTTTCTATCTGTTTCCCTGTCTCTCTCCCTCTCTCTCTCTCTCTCCCTTTCTATCTGTTTCCCTGTCTCTGTCCCTCTCTCTCTCTCTCCCTTTCTATCTGTTTCCCTGTCTCTGTCCCTCTCTCTCTCTCTCCCTATCTATCTGTTTCTCCCTCTATCAGTTTCCCTGTCTCTGTCCCTCTCTCTCTCTCTCCCTATCTATCTGTTTCCCTCTCTATCTGTTTCCCTCTCTCTCTCTCTCTCTCTCTCTCTCTCTCTCTCTCTCTCTCTCTCTCTCTCTCTCTCTCTCTCTCTATCTATCTCTCCCTCTCTCTCCCTATCTATCTGTTTCCCTGTCTCTCTCTCTCTCTCTCCCTATCTATCTGTTTCCCTTTCTCTCTCTCTCTCTCTCTCTCCCTATCTATCTGTTTCCCTTTCTATCTGTTTCCCTATCTATCTGTTTCCCTGTCTCTCTCTCTCTCTCTCCCTATCTATCTGTTTCCCTTTCTCTCTCTCTCTCTCTCTCTCCCTATCTATCTGTTTCCCTCTCCCTCTCTCTCTCCCTTTCTCTCCCTATCTATCTGTTTCCCTGTCTCTCTCCCTCTCTCTCCCTCTCTCTCCCTATCTATCTGTTTCCCTCTCTCTCTCTCTCTCTCTCTCCCTTTCTCTCCCTATCTATCTGTTTCCCTGTCTCTCTCCCTCTCTCTCCCTCTCTCTCCCTATCTATCTGTTTCCCTATCTCTCTCTCTCTCCCTTTCTCTCCCTATCTATCTGTTTCCCTGTCTCTCTCCCTCTCTCTTCCTATCTATCTGTTTCCCTCTCTCTCTCTCTCTCTCTCCCTTTCTCTCCCTATCTATCTGTTTCCCTGTCTCTCTCCCTCTCTCTCCCTCTCTCTCCCTATCTATCTGTTTCCCTGTCTCTCTCCCGCTCTCTCCCTATCTATCTCTTTCCCTTTCTCTCTCTCTCTCTCTCCCTCTCTCTCCCTCTCTATCTCTTTCCCTTTCTCTCTCCCTCTCTCTCCCTCTCTATCTGTTTCCCTGTCTCTCTCCCGCTCTCTCCCTATCTATCTCTTTCCCTTTCTCTCTCTCTCTCTCCCTCTCTCTCCCTCTCTATCTCTTTCCCTTTCTCTCTCAATTCAATTCAATTCAATTCAAGGGCTTTATTGGCATGGGAAACATGTGTTAACATTGCCAAAGCAAGTGAGGTAGACAACATACAAAGTGAATATATAAAGTGAAAAACAACAAAAATTAACAGTAAACATTACACATACAGAGGTTTCAAAACAGTAAAGACATTACAAATGTCATATTATATATATATATATATACAGTGTTTTAACAATGTACAAATGGTTAAAGGACACAAGATAAAATAAATAAGCATAAATATGGGTTGTATTTACAATGGTGTGTGTTCTTCACTGGTTGCCCTTTTCTCGTGGCAACAGGTCACAAATCTTGCTGCTGTGATGGCACACTGTGGAATTTCACCCAGTAGATATGGGAGTTTTTCAAATTTGGATTTGTTTTCGAATTCTTTGTGGATCTGTGTAATCTGAGGGAAATATGTCTCTCTAATATGGTCATACATTGGGCAGGAGGTTAGGAAGTGCAGCTCAGTTTCCACCTCATTTTGTGGGCAGTGAGCACATAGCCTGT
>NC_092170.1:38474186-38501686 GCF_045791955.1 Oncorhynchus clarkii lewisi
CAAGCTAGGAACACAAGCATTTCACTACACCCGCAATAACATCTGCTAAAAATGTGTATGTGACCAATAAAATGAGATCTGATTTGATTTGATCTGCTCCCTCGCTGTGGGGCTCTGTGCTCCTATTAAAGTGCTGGAATGTGACGGTCGATCTAACATGTTTCAAAAAGAAAGTCTTCGTACCGTAGCTGTGTGATTTCACAACGTGTTGCAGAGTTAGGGTCTCTCTCACATACTGTAATATACTGCCAGAGGCATACAGCACATTGCCTTTGGTGCCCTTCTAGGGGGAAATTCATTCCAGACATACATTGGGAATGCAGTTACAGGGCACTTTCCTATATTGGACTTGTAGAAGACGTGCGTTTTATTTCCTTAAACAGTTACACACAATGGTTGTTAACATTTTTTTTTTTGCGCAGACAAATTCATTAAAAACAATCCATCGTGTAGCATTATGTACGTAAAAAAAACAGGACCCATAAGATTAGACTGCTGTCCCGCTGTTTCCTCATTAATACATACATGAATCACAGCTGATGTGTCAAATGTGTTAACTAAGCCTATATGTTTGGTCCAATCTGAGTTACTGAGCCGTTTTTCTGTTTGCGTCTAGAGGCTGCTGTGGTGTGAGCCAAAACACTCTCCCTCTCTTTCTCTCAGTGTAGCCAGGTTCAGCCAGGGACATCAGTCGTAGTTTTCCTTGAAGCCCCCATTATTAGCAAAATAGTGATAATTATGCACCACACCCCCAATTGTGGCAGGTATCCTAGTGGTTAGAGCGTTGTGCCAGTAACAGAAAGGTTGCTGGATCAAATCCCCGAGCTGACAAGGTAAGAAATCTGCAGTTCTGCCCCTGAACAAGGCCGTTAACCCACTGTTCCCCGGGCCGTTTACCCACTGTTCCCCGGGCCGTTTACCCACTGTTCACCGGGCCGTTTACCCACTGTTCCCCGGGCCGTTTACCCACTGTTCCCCGGGCCGTTTACCCACTGTTCCCCGAGCAGTTAACCCACTGTTCCCCGGGCAGTTAACCCACTGTTCCCCGGGCAGTTAACCCACTGTTCCCCGAGCAGTTAACCCACTGTTCCCCGAGCAGTTAACCCACTGTTCCCCGAGCAGTTAACCCACTGTTCCCCGAGCAGTTAACCCACTGTTCCCCGGGCAGTTAACCCACTGTTCCCCGAGCAGTTAACCCACTGTTCCCCGGGCAGTTAACCCACTGTTCCCCGGGCAGTTAACCCACTGTTTCCTGGGCAGTTAACCCACTGTTCCCCAGGCAGTTAACCCACTGTTCCCAGGGCAGTTAACCTACTGTTTCCCGGGCAGTTAACCCACTGTTCCCAGGGCAGTTAACCCACTGTTCCCAGGGCAGTTAACCCACTGTTCCCCGGGCAGTTAACCCACTGTTCCCCGGGCAGTTAACCCACTGTTTCCCGGGCAGTTAACCCACTATTTCCTGGGCAGTTAACCCACTGTTCCCCAGGCAGTTAACCCACTGTTCCCAGGGCAGTTAACCCACTGTTGCCCGGGCAGTTAACCCACTGTTCCCAGGGCAGTTAACCCACTGTTCCCAGGGCAGTTAACCCACTGTTCCCCAGGCAGTTAACCCACTGTTCCCCGGGCAGTTAACCCACTGTTCCCCGGGCAGTTAACCCACTGTTCCCCTGGCAGTTAACCCACTGTTCCCCGGGCAGTTAACCCACTGTTCCCCGGGCAGTTAACCCACTGTTCCCCGGGCAGTTAACCCACTGTTCCCCGGGCGCTGAAGATGTGGACGTCGTTTAAGGCAGCCCTTCCTGCACCTCTCTGATTCAGAGGGTTTGGGTTAAATGCGGAAGACACATTTCAGTTGAATGCATTCAGTTATACAACTGACTAGGTTTCCCCCTTTCCCCTATAGACAGACCCCTGGGTTGAGAATGAACCAGCCCGTCAGACAGTTGCCAGAATTGCCCTATGTTCAGTTCGTCCGTAGTAGTCCAGAGCCTCTCAATGTAGTGTAGTTGACCTCTCACCTCCACAGAGGGTGAAAAATAGAGATAAGAGAAGGACAGGGGGTGAAATAGAGAGAGAATAGAGGAACAGAGGGTGAAAAAGTAAGAGAATGGGACCAAATCCTACTACCCTGGCCTGCAGTGACCACAACATCCTCACTTCAGGAGCAACAGAATATCAAGCTAGTCCTGCCCTCTTGTGGTGAAACATAACACATGCTCATCAGAACACTATTGGCATAAACTAAATTACACAATCTGCAATCTGTGATCAATAACATATAGACCAACCTCTGTTTAACCCAGTTAACCCAGGGGTGACAGGTAGCCTAGTGGTTAGAGTGTAGAGGAGGTAGGTAGCCTAGTGGTTAGAGTGTAGAGGAGGCAGGTAGCCTAGTGGTTAGAGTGTAGAGGAGGTAGGTAGCCTAGTGGTTAGAGGCAGGTAGCCTAGTGGTTAGAGGCAGGTAGCCTAGTGGTTAGAGTGTAGAGGAGGCAGGTAGCCTAGTGGTTAGAGTGTAGAGGAGGTAGGTAGCCTAGTGGTTAGAGTGTAGAGGAGGTAGGTAGCCTAGTGGTTAGAGTGTAGAGGAGGTAGGTAGCCTAGTGGTTAGAGGCAGGTAGCCTAGTGGTTAGAGCATTGGACTTGTAACCGAAAGGTTGCAAGATCAAACCCCCGAGCTGACAAGGTACAAATCTGTCGTTGTCACGCCCTGGTCTTAGTATTTTGTGTTTTCTTTATTAATTTGGTCAGGCCAGGGTGTGACATGGGTTTATTATGTGGTGTGTTTTGTCTTGGGGTTTTCGTACGTATTGGGATTGTGGTTTAGTGGGGTTTTCTAGCATAGTCTATGGCTGTCTGGAGTGGTTCTCAATCAGAGGCAGGTGTTTCTCGTTGTCTCTGATTGGGAACCATATTTAGGCAGCCATATTCTGTGAGTGTTAGGTGGGTGATTGTTCCTGTCTCTGTTGTCACCAGAGAGGCTGTATAGGTTTTCACGTTACGGTGTTGTTTTTGTATTGTTCGTGTTTCTTCTTTATTAAACAATGTATCAGAATAACCACGCCGCATTTTGGTCCGACTCTCCTTCACCTGGAGAAAACCGTAACAGTCGTTCTGCCCCTGAACAAGGCAGAGAAACCACTGTTCCCCTGAACAAGGCAGAGAAACCACTGTTCCCCTGAACAAGGCAGAGAACCCACTGTTCCCCTGAACAAGGCAGAGAAACCACTGTTCCTAGGCCGTCATTGAAAATAAGAATTTGTTCTTAACTGACTTTCCTAGTGAAATAACAGGAAGTTCATTTTACCTACCAGTATCACTTCCCACTATGCATAAGGCGTAATAAGGTACACGAAGGTGTAATCGACAGGTTTGGAATTACACATGACTCTGGGGTATCACACTGGGTTTTAATAAATCAATTAAATTAAAAGTATTTATCCGAAAGGAGCAATTATTTACAATGCTAAGAAAAGGTTATTAATGCTTGAGGATTAGGAGCCTGCAGCCCAGTCCCTATACACAGCCCAGTCCCCTACACGCAGCCCAGTCCCTACACACAGCCCAGTCCCTACACGCAGCCCAGTCTCTACACGCAGCCCAGTCCCTACACGCAGCCCAGTCTCTACACGCAGCCCAGTCCCTACACGCAGCCCAGTCTCTACACGCAGCCCAGTCCCTACACGCAGCCCAGTCCCTACACACAGCCCAGTCCCTACACGCAGCCCAGTCCCTACACACAGCCCAGTCCCTACACGCAGCCCAGTCCCTACACACAGCCCAGTCTCTACACACAGCCCAGTCCCTACACGCAGCCCAGTCCCTACACGCAGCCCAGTCCCTACACGCAGCCCAGTCCCTACACGCAGCCCAGTCCCTACACGCAGCCCAGTCCCTACACGCAGCCCAGTCCCTACACGCAGCCCAGTCCCTACACGCAGCCCATTCCCCTACACGCAGCCCAGTCCCCTACACGCAGCCCAGTCCCCTACACGCAGCCCAGTCCCCTACACGCAGCCCAGTCCCCTACACGCAGCCCAGTCCCCTACACGCAGCCCAGTCCCTACACGCAGCCCAGTCCCTACACGCAGCCCAGTCCCTACACGCAGCCCAGTCCTGACAGCTTGACAACGAAATAGGTTGACCAGGTGCTTTTCAATTTCATCTGGAAGAATCGTACACATTATATTAGGAAATCTGTCATTATGAACACACATGAATATGGTGGTCTCAATTTTATTTTTATTTTTTTAGATTTTCCTACTTTGAATAATACTTTTAAGATAAATTGGGCTAATAAACATTTCTTAAAGAATCCAACTTCAATCATCCCTCACAACTTCTCCCGATTTGGTGACTTCAATTTTAAGTTACTTTTGTAACTATAGTATCTATAACATTGATGAGATTCCTACAAAATGATCTGCTTTTCATAGACAAGTATTAGCGTGGTCGTTGATATATATCAACATCATTTCCGCCCCGCAGAGGTATTTCGTTTGGAACAATAAGGACATGTATAGAAACAAGTCTTTATGTTCGAAGAACTGGTTTAATAATCTTATCCTGCTGGTGGGTCAACTTTTTAATGCAGAAGTTTTGTTACTCAATTATGAGGAATTTATCTCATGTCGTTACAATATCCCTGTAACACCTAGAGAGTTCTCCATAGTCTATTCCATCTGGAACTCTCATGTCGTTACAATATCCCTGTAAGACCTAGAGAGTTCTCCATAGTCTATTCCATCTGGAACTCTCATGTTGTTTAACCAGGCTTCACCTTCTTGACCTTCCCTCGCTTAATCCAGTTGACTCTCCGTTAGGAAAAATATGTTTCTCCTTGTTCCCTCAGAACAACAACATGTTTTATTTCAAAGGGAGATTGTATCCATTCCTTATGTCACACGTTACTGGAATACATTGGTCACTAATATCTGTTGGGAATAAACGTCTGGTTATTACCACACAAATACCTGCTGGTTAAGAAGGTCAGAGAAGTCTCTTTCAGAATGATCCATAACAATTACCCTGCGAATCATTACCTGAAGAAACTCAAAACAGACATGAACATTGATTGTATTTTTTGTGTTGACTTTATTTCAGCATTGTCTACATGTAAATATTTTTTTTTAGTTTTATAATTGTGAATATACTTGATGACTTTGGTTTTTATGTGGGAGAATGTGCTGCTCGGTTTCCTTAATTATAATAAGGATAAAGAACAAACTGCGCTAATGGAAACATTTCATAAATTCACAAATAAAAAATAAAAAACTTATGTTTTCTAGAAGGAATTCGAGCAGTACATTAAGACCATTCTACACTATTCTAATCAGAAAGCTGTTAAAACAATCAAGCCGTGTGTATCTTTTAAGGTCTTTGTATAATCTGTAATGTGTTGTAACCCGCAAGAATATGTTATCATTGTTGGTTTGTATGCTTCTTGTATGTTTACTGGTTTTTCTGAAAAAGAAAAAAAAAGATTTGTTGAAAAAAATGGGTGTATGTAGGTCTGTCACTGTTGAAGGGATAAGAGTGGTCATGAACAGGTGTTTAACATACCCCATTTTGGCTACTTTCACACCGGCAGCCCAATTCAGATTTTACCCACACTAATTGGTATTTCTCAGAGCTGATCCGATTGGTCAAATGACCATTAGTGGACAAAGACAAGACACATGCTGCCTGTGTGAACGCAGCCTATAACGGACTGCAGCTTTTCATGACCTGTAGCACGGCGTAACAAAATACAAGTCAAATCAATTGTTTTATTTATTTATTTTTTAATTGTGTAAAAATCAGACATGAACACATGCAGACTAAAAACCAGTGTAACAAATTCACCACGATCCTAAAAAAAAAGGTTCTGAAATCAAGAGTCTGCAATCCAGCTGTAAAAAAAAAGAAATATGGTCTATTTCTAGAGAAGCCCAGTAGGTCCTTTGCATCTGTACAGAACACTGTTTTAGCGAACGCACATTTGACCAACGGAATGAGCCAACACACAGAACCCGGAAGTCACCTTCAGTCCACTGAGCAAAAAAAAAAAAAAAACTATTGACGTCTTTCCTGAATGATTCTTTTATTGTTGAATACACATTTATTCCTTCTACCACTGAAGTGTCGCTTTTATAAATCAAAGCATTGTCAGTAAATCAGCAGTTCACCATCTTTACACTGTAAATACGTTCTCTCCAAGTCCATCATTTGACATTTAAACTAAAAATAAAAAATAAAATAAAAGAGGTTTGAATGGAAGGATTGGGGTGGGAAAGCAGAACAAAAATAAAATAGACAGAACAGCATTAAGGAGCGGAGGTTCCTCCACCCGACCCTGGTCAGCGGCGGTGGCGCCCGTGACCCGAGTGTCCGCCGCTGCTGCTATGGCGTTTGCCCTTGTGGGTGCGCTCCCGCTCGTACGACCTGGACCGATCCCTCCTGTCTCCACGGTGATGTCCTCCCCCAGGACCACCTCTCTCGTGCTTGTGCTTCTTGGCCGAGGAGAGGTCCGACGTGCTGCGGTCTGTGTCCCGCTCCCTCCCCCGTTCCCTCTCTCCCTTGCTGGCAGAGCGCGACCTGGACCTCTTCCTCTTGTGAGCCCCTCCTCCGCTGCTGCTATGACGACTCGATGGCTTGGGGTCGATGTTGCCATGGTGGCCGGGCTTTGACTTGAGATGTGGGAGGAGGGGGGAGGGCGGATGTCGTCGGGGTGAGGGGCTGCGGCTGTGAGAGCGACTGCGGGAACGAGAACTGTAGGTCCCAGAACGACTGCGTCGGCTGTTGTAACTGCAGAGACATTAAAGAAAACAGTTCAAACAGTGGGCTTCAGCAGTAACCTGGCCGCAAAGTAGAGCAGTAACCTGGCCGCAAAGTAGAGCAGTAACCTGGCCGCAAAGTAGAGCAGTAACCTGGCCGCAAAGTAGAGCAGTAACCTGGCCGCAAAGTAGAGCAGTAACCTGGCCGCAAAGTAGAGCAGTAACCTGGCCGGTACTGTAGTAACAGTCTGTAAAGTACTATAGTAACAGTCTGTAAAGTACTATAGTAACAGTCTGTAAAGTACTATAGTAACAGTCTGTAAAGTACTGTAGTAACAGTCTGTAAAGTACTGTAGTAACAGTCTGTAAAGTACTATAGTAACAGTCTGCAAAGTACTGTAGTAACAGTCTGTAAAGTACTATAGTAACAGTCTGCAAAGTACTATAGTAACAGTCTGTAAAGTACTATAGTAACAGTCTGTAAAGTACTGTAGTAACAGTCTGTAAAGTACTATAGTAACAGTCTGTAAAGTACTGTAGTAACAGTCTGTAAAGTACTATAGTAACAGTCTGTAAAGTACTGTAGTAACAGTCTGCAAAGTACTATAGTAACAGTCTGCAAAGTACTATAGTAACAGTCTGCAAAGTACTGTAGTAACAGTCTGTAAAGTACTGTAATAACACTGTGTAAAGTACTGTAGTAACAGTCTGTAAAGTACTGTAGTAACACTGTGTAAAGTACTGTAGTAACACTGTGTAAAGTACTATAGTAACAGTCTGTAAAGTACTGTAGTAACAGTCTGTAAAGTACTGTAGTAACAGTCTGTAAAGTACTGTAGTAACAGTCTGTAAAGTACTGTAGTAACAGTCTGTAAAGTACTATAAGAACAGTCTGTAAAGTACTGTAGTAACAGTCTGTAAAGTACTGTAGTAACAGTCCGTAAAGTACCGTAGTAACAGTCTGTAAAGTACCGTAGTAACAGTCTGTAAAGTACTGTAGTAACAGTCTGTAAAGTACTGTAGTAACAGTCTGTAAAGTACTATAGTAACAGTCTGTAAAGTACTGTAGTAACAGTCTGTAAAGTACTGTAGTAACAGTCTGTAAAGTACTGTAGTAACAGTCTGCAAAGTACTATAGTAACAGTCTGTAAAGTACTGTAGTAACAGTCTGTAAAGTACTGTAGTAACAGTCTGTAAAGTACTGTAGTAACAGTCTGTAAAGTACTGTAGAAACAGTCTGTAAAGTACTATAAGAACAGTCTGTAAAGTACCGTAGTAACAGTCTGTAAAGTACCGTAGTAACAGTCTGTAAAGTACCGTGGTAACAGTCTGTAAAGTACCGTGGTAACAGTCTGTAAAGTACTGTAGTAACAGTCTGTAAAGTACTATAGTAACAGTCTGTAAAGTACTATAGTAACAGTCTGTAAAGTACTATAGTAACAGTCTGTAAGTACTATAGTAACAGTCTGTAAGTACTATAGTAACAGTCTGTAAGTACTATAGTAACAGTCTGTAAAGTACTGTAGTAACAGTCTGTAAAGTACTGTAGTAACAGTCTGTAAAGTACTGTAGTAACAGTCTGTAAAGTACTGTAGTAACAGTCTGTAAAGTACTATAGTAACAGTCTGTAAAGTACTATAGTAACAGTCTGTAAAGTACTATAGTAACAGTCTGTAAAGTACTATAGTAACAGTCTGTAAAGTACTGCAGTAACAGTCTGTAAAGTACTGCAGTAACAGTCTGTAAAGTACTGCAGTAACAGTCTGTAAAGTACTGCAGTAACAGTCTGTAAAGTACTGTAGTAACAGTCTGTAAAGTACTGTAGTAACAGTCTGTAAAGTACTGTAGTAACAGTCTGTAAAGTACTGTAGTAACAGTCTGTAAAGTACTGTAGTAACAGTCTAAAGTACTATAGTAACAGTCTGCAAAGTACTATAGTAACAGTCTGTAAAGTACTATAAGAACAGTCTGTAAAGTACTGTAGTAACACTGTGTAAAGTACTGTAGTAACAGTCTGTAAAGTACTGTAGTAACAGTCTGCAAAGTACTATAGTAACAGTCTGTAAAGTACTATAAGAACAGTCTGTAAAGTACTGTAGTAACAGTCTGCAAAGTACTGTAGTAACAGTCTGCAAAGTACTATAGTAACAGTCTGTAAAGTACTGTAGTAACAGTCTGTAAAGTACTGTAGTAACAGTCTGCAAAGTACTATAGTAACAGTCTGTAAAGTACTATAAGAACAGTCTGTAAAGTACTGTAGTAACAGTCTGCAAAGTACTGTAGTAACAGTCTGCAAAGTACTATAGTAACAGTCTGTAAAGTACTGTAGTAACAGTCTGTAAAGTACTGTAGTAACAGTCTGCAAAGTACTATAGTAACAGTCTGTAAAGTACTATAAGAACAGTCTGTAAAGTACTGTAGTAACAGTCTGTAAAGTACTGTAGTAACAGTCGGTAAAGTACTGTAGTAACAGTCTGTAAAGTACTGTAGTAACAGTCTGTAAAGTACTGTAGTAACAGTCTGTAAAGTACTATAAGAACAGTCTGTAAAGTACTGTAGTAACACTGTGTAAAGTACTGTAGTAACAGTCTGTAAAGTACTGTAGTAACAGTCTGCAAAGTACTATAGTAACAGTCTGTAAAGTACTATAAGAACAGTCTGTAAAGTACTGTAGTAACAGTCTGTAAAGTACTGTAGTAACAGTCTGTAAAGTACTGTAGTAACAGTCTGTAAAGTACTGTAGTAACAGTCTGTAAAGTACTGTAGTAACAGTCTGTAAAGTACTATAGTAACAGTCTGTAAAGTACTATAGTAACAGTCTGTAAAGTACTGTAGTAACAGTCTGTAAAGTACTGTAGTAACAGTCTGCAAAGTACTGTAGTAACAGTCTGTAAAGTACTATAAGAACAGTCTGTAAAGTACTGTAGTAACAGTCTGTAAAGTACTGTAGTAACAGTCGGTAAAGTACTGTAGTAACAGTCTGTAAAGTACTGTAGTAACAGTCGGTAAAGTACCAGTTTACTACAGTAATTTACATCCAGTCTACACAGTAATTAATGAAGGAGTGAGGTCCTACTGTCTGCGCGGGGAGCGTGATCGCGAGCGAGTTCTGGAACGAGATCCACTCCCATTGTTCCTTCCAATCTTCACCTCCTTCCTCAACCTGAGAAGAGAGAGAGAGAGAGAGAGAGAGAGAGAGAAAAGATGCCATTTCCATTAGAGGTGTCCGCTTTGCATAAAACTTCAACAGGGGAAAAACAATAAGCCCGGTTAGGTTGAAGAGTATGTCTTTACCCGTTGTGTGGGCTCTTGGAGCCCTGGGCTCTGCTGTCTGGCTCTTTCTTTACAGGTTTGAGGGCCTGGAGGTTTGGAGATTGATCCTCCAGCTTCACTACATTGGGGGAACCTAAGGAACACAGACGCATAACATGTCATTACACCGGTTGGTCCCCGTTTAGAAATGTAAAGTTAGGTTCATTCTTGTATTTAAAAAAATAATACAATTTTTAAATTAAGCATTTTAAAAAAAGGGTCATTAGACAGGTTGAACCACGGACCCAAAAACCACAATGTACTTCATCTCTGATGACCAGAATAGAGCAGGGCACTTGCCTAAATAAACAACCATGGTAAGGTAAACTCACAGGGTTTAAATGAACAACCATGGTAAGGTAAACTCACAGGGTTAAAATGAACAACCATGGTAAGGTAAACTCACAGGGTTTAAATGAACAACCATGGTAAGGTAAACTCACAGGGTTTAAATGAACAACCATGGTAAGGTAAACTCACAGGGTTTAAATGAACAACCATGGTAAGGTAAACTCACAGGGTTTAAATGAACAACCATGGTAAGGTAAACTCAGGGTTTATATGATATTATATTTATAAGGTAACCTCACAGGGTTTAAATGAACAACCATGGTAAGGTAAACTCACAGGGTTTGGATCCAGGAGAGAAGCCCCCCAGGTTGGAGAGAGCTGGGGTCCCATCGGGGTTCAACCCTTTAGCCTTCAGCTTGGCCTCCTGCAGAGACATCTTCCTCCTCTCCACTTCCTTCTCCAGGTGGTCATAGTCCGGCTGGCCCAGAGAGAGAGACAGTGTAAGGAGGGTTGAGAGGTTAAGGTGAGGTCTCATCATACAGCAGGAGAGACAGTGTAAGGAGGGTTGAGAGGTTAAGGTGTATTGTATCATACAGCAGGAGAGACAGTGTAAGGAGGGTTGAGAGGTTAAGGTGAGGTCTCATCACACAGCAGGAGGATGCATAGAGGAACCAGGCCATGGTTCCAGGGTTGCTAGAAGGTTAGGGGGTGATACTGTACAGACATTTTTATTTATTTGATTATTATTATTTATTTTTACCTTTATTTTACTAGGCATGTCAGTTAAGAACAAATTAGTATTTTCAATGACGGCCAAGGTTAACTGGTTAACTGCCTGTTCAGGGGCAGAACAACAGATTTGTACCTTGTCAGCTCGGGGATTCGAACTTGCAACCTTCCGGTTACTAGTCCAACGCTCTAACCACTAGGCTACCCTGCCGCCCCAGTATGTACCTTCTTCCTGGTGTACAGTTTGAGGGTGGTGATACAGATATCCTTGATCTCTTCCTCCGTGGCTCCAAACAGCAGATACCAGTGAGGTCTGGATGGGAGAGGCATCTACAGACACACAGAAACACACAGCACCTTAGTTAACGTCTTTGGGATAGGGGGCAGCATTTTCACTTTTGGATGAATAAGGTGCCCAGAGTGAACTGCCTCCTACTCAGTCCCAGATGCTAATATTTGCATATTATTATTAGTATTGGATATAAAACACTCTGAAGTTCCTAAAACTGTTTGAATGAGGTCTGTGAGTATAACATAACTCATATGGCAGGCAAATCCCGGAGAAAAAATCCAAACAGGAAGTGGGAAATCTGAGGTTTGTAGTTTTTGAACTCAGCCCCTATCGAATACACAGTGGGATATGGGTTATTATGCACTTCCTAAGGCTTCCACTAGATGTCAACAGTCTTTAGAATGTTGTTTCAGGCTTCTACTGTGAAGGGGGGCCGGATGAGAGGGGATTGAGTCAGAGGTCTGGCAGCAGCCTCGTTCTCAGTCACGCGCATTTCACATTGCTTTTCTAGACAATGGAATTCTCCGGTTGGAACATTAATGATAAAAACATCCTAAAGATTGATTCTACACTTCGTTTGACAAGTTTCTACGACCTGTAATAGAACTTTTTTGAACTTTTCGTCCGACTGGACCTGAACGCGCGTTTGGATTTGTTTACCTAATGCCCTAACAAAAGAAGCTATTTGGACATAAATGGACATTATTGAACAAATCAAACATTTATTGTGGAACTGGGATTCCTGGGAGTGCATTCTGATGAAGATCAAAGGTAATTTAATATTTATAATGCTATTTATGACTATTGTTGACTGCGCAACATGGTGGATACTTCTTTTGGCTGGTTTGGGCTCTGAGCGCCTTACTCACAATATGCTTTTTCCGTAAAGTAAAAAAAATAAAATAATTCTGACAGAGGTTGCATTAATAATCAATCAAATTGTAGACAGGGCAATCTGTATCCAATACAGGAAAGAAAACAAACCAGTGCTGCTTTTCACGTCTTGCGCAACTCACAAAAGTGTCCTTAGTTCCTAGTTGGCCTACTTCTTCATTGCACAAAGGAATAACCTCAACCAAATTCCAAAGACTGGTGACATCCAGTGGAAGCGGTAGGAACTGAAAACAAGTTGCTAAGAAATATCCCTTGGCAAAGACAATTCAGGGAACAGAGAAAAAAAAAATCTGAACAGTTAGTCCTCTGGGTTTTGCCTGCTACATAAGTTCTGTTATACTCACAGACATGATTCAGTTGAACAGTTTTAGAAACTTCTGTGTTTTCTATCCAAATCTATGCATATCTTTTTTTCTTGGCATGAGTAGCAGGAAGTTGAAATTGGGCACGCTATTTATCCAAAAGTGAAAATTCTGCCCCCTAGCCACAAGAGGATTTATTAAGGAGAAGTTTATCTATATTTTCATCAACATTTTTAATTAGTATTTCTGTGAATTGATGTGGCTCTCTGCAAAACCACTGCATGTTTTAGAACTACTGAACATAACAGGCCATAACATAACATAACAGGCCAATGTAGATTAGATTTTTTGACATAAATATGAACTTTACCAAACAAAACATACATGTATTGTGTAACATGAAGTCCTATAAGTGTCATCTGACGAAGATCATCAAAGGTTATTCATTTTATCTCTATTTGTGCTTTTTGTGACTCCTCACTTTGGCTGGCTGGAAAAATGGCTGTGTTTCTGTGACCTAACATAATCGTTTTTTATTTATTTTTTAAATCAGACACTGTGGCTGGATTAACGAGAATGTTATCTTTAAAATGGTGCCCAATACTTGTATGTTTGAGAAATTTGATTTATGAGATTTGTTGATTTGTATTTGGCGCCCTGCAATTTCATTGGCTGTTGGCAAGGGGTTCCGCTAGTGGAAGACTAGAGATTGGAAGAGGTGGGAGAAAGACAGAGAAGGTGAGATGAAAAGGAGAAGCCAAATCCAATCCAGCAGTACCTGGAGAGCTCTGGCAGCCAGGTAGATGCAGGCACATGCGATGGTTTCAGCTTGGAATTTCACAAACACGTTGGTCCTAAGGCTGTCATTCATGTAGTTCCTACAAGGACACAAGCAACATACAGATACATAGCACCATCTCCTCCCATAGCCTTGTGTCCCACCCCCAACAGACCAGATCACAGAAACACTGGTCTGGGCAGTCACCAGCTGGTCCTCAACAGCTAAAGGATGTGCAGGCTTGTTCCACGTTGACCGTGTTACTTCAACCATGTGTTAGTGCAGGAGTGAAACAAAAGCCTGCACAGTGCAGCTCTACAGGACCAGAGTTGGTGACCACTCAAATAATGACAGTTATACATCTGAAATAGTAATAAACACAAACAGTATGGAGACTCTAGTTTAGCTTTGTCTCTCTCTCTCATCCATGTTGGTGTTGGGCTGGACATGCAGCGTCACAGATGAAAGCTTGTACACAGGACAGGACGATTATCCAAGAGCCCACTGGTCTATACCGTCTAAAGACAATACAGCACCCGAAACAAAAAGTACACAAGTCCTATTCAGAGGTGGACATGCGTCCTACCATTCTCAGAGGACATGCCTGTCTAAAAGTATGCATGCAAACAGCAAGGGAATGCAGAGCAGACCGAGGTGACCAGAGACACACAGCAGCCCTTTTACAATATGCAGCCATCGGCCAGATAGGTAATGACTTATCCCTTGGCAGAGAGGAGATGGGACCGCAGATCAAGGATCCGATTGGACAGGTCAGACATGATGCACTCGGCAGTTAAAGAGTCGCTAGGTAACCCTGAACTCCACATCAAAAGGCCAACACAAAGATGCCATGTGTAGAACAGTGACGCGACGGTTGATGGAAGCTATCAGGGTTCAAGGTGTTTTAAAGTGGGATTCTAATTGTAGCTAGTTGTCTTGAGTTTCAGTGACCCTGATAAGCTATAGCTCAGGCATGACAACATCTGACAGACAACAGACATTTCAGACTGATGGTTTTGTCGCCTAGCAAGCAGTCAGACAGAAACAGGAAAATGAGGGGGTGACGGAACAGAAGACTGTTGGTGCAATCCTTTCCCACCCTATACAGATCCCACCCCAACGTGTACCCGTCAGGATTCAATGGAAGCTGGGTCTGATATGCAAAACCCAGCTTTACTGATGGAACAAACAAAAAAACTAGCTCTAAAGACATTGAAATCTAAACTTGTCCTCGCTGAATTCCCCATTCTGAGCCAGTCCTGGAGCGTGACCCTTGTGTGTGTGTGTGGGGGGTTGTCATATGATTTCAGATCGGACAACATTCAGACAGCCTCAAAATGAAAAGCAGCACACACAAGGATCCCCCAGAACAGACTCCCCTAGACTGGACGAGGGTTGGAACCTTGGACTATAGATAGCGACTACTGCTAAAACAAAATGGCCGGTGGAAATGAATGGGTGACGAGACAGGTCCTTGGTGTCAAAGCCTGAGCAGGATCATCCTGAAAGACATGTCTGGAGATCACGTCAGTTTGTGGAAAAAAAACCAAACAGACAGTTCAACAGCACACTTTAACTACTGCATCAAAAAGGCATACCCAGAAAACGATCCAGTCAACAACAACAAAAAACTATGCTTACTTCGAATCTAAAGCAAGCAACTAGAAGAAAAATGCTATTGTTGTTAGAGCTATCTATTTGGTTAAAAAAAAAAAACAGAAAAAACAGTTTAACCTTGGAAGCACAATCCCAAAAAACAAATCCTTCTGGACACCCCCAAGAGAAAACAAGACCATGTTGGCAGTTGGGAAAGGCCCGCCCCCTTCAGTGGATCTCGGGCAGAGAGCTCTCACTGGATTGGCTGTCTCCGAGAAGGGCAGCCAGCCAATGGGGGGAGCTTCCTGGGGTCATGTGGTTGGAGGAGCAGAGTTCAGAGGTTCTTTATGAGACTTACCAGCATGGACTACCCTTTAATCAAAGAGTAGAGAGAAAGGACAAAGTTAAACTGAGTTCCTTGGGCACCTGAATCAGACTATAAATAGCCAGGTAAAGGACAAGACGATAACAAACAGGTCTCAATAATGAATCCATCAGAGAAGAGAGGTTACAGAGGGGTGGAATCAGACGTAGGGCACCGGGTTAGTTCAGGGTACAGGCCATGTACTTACCAGGCGGTCTGGACCAGAGTCTGGTTCTTCTCACATTCCAGGACTTGCAGATACATGACAATGATCTGGAAGAAGACCAATTGACATTACGCAATAACCAACGCGGTTTCACAACCCCTAGACCGAAGACTGCAAACCACCAGCCTTGTACTGAGAATTCGCCAATGTTCTGGAACAACACAACTACAGTGGTGTCCTGTGAGTCACAGAAACCATCACAGCCTTAACTGAACAGCAGTGCTAGTGGAGTGTGATAGGTTGGGCCTAAAGCTAATGCTGAGAGATAAATGTGGCTGTAACTGTCGAGTCAGAATAACACCGGTTGCAATGCGTGAGAGTTGTGAGAGGTGTAACTGGGTCTCACCTTGTGCGGATGCTTGACGTGTACGCAGAAGCCCAGCTCCTTCAGGATTCTCCGTTCAGCTTTGATCACTTGGTTTTTGGTATTAATGTAGTTCTGATCAAGAATCAATGAACTTGCACTCCTGCTTTATAAAAAAGAATGAAAATAACCAAAAATGTTTCCCCCCCCCAATCAAAAACAGACTAAAAGACTTCTGCTTTGTTTGACTGGTTCTCTTTTCCCCTTGGACCAACTTAAAGCAACAGGCCCAAATTGAGTGTTTTTTTTTTTTAGGGGTTTAGTTGGCTCCTGTGATTTCAGTGGAAGCTTTTGAGTCACACGGTGCAATGTCTGCCCGAAGTCACCACACATCACAGCTTTGACAGAAATATCAACAAACCCTAAACATGACCAAACCTGGGCGGAACTAGACTAGCCAATCAGTTCCTCACCTCGTATTGTTGGATTAGGAATAGAAACGGGACGCAAAAAAATATATTCTCAACTTTAGGGTGACGACAAATACGGTGTAAAAGAAAATAATCAATTGACTGACTTCAGTCATACAGTCACCCAATAAGGAAGCATTTACAAGCCAAACATACACTTCACCACATTATGGAAAGAAAATCCTTAAGGTATGGGCCTACACTACGATTACCTACAAAACATGCACTTAAAAAAACCGAATTGTAATAAAATGGATCCACGAGACTAGAAATGTGAGTGGTGGCCAAAACCCTTTCCATTTACAGAACAAAACCTCAGGTTTTTAAAAGACGACAAACATACTCAACTTTGGACACCACTGTCTAGACTCATACATGTACTGGGTGCAAAAAAATATATATGTTGATGTACACTTTATTTAACTAGGAGAGTCACATTGAGATAGACGTGGTTTTCATCTGAACCCCAACGGCATTAACTTCTAAGAAGCGCGGAAAGGACCCTAGAATCTCTCTTAACCCAGATAAAAACCTGGAACTAATGCAGCACAGATCTCATCCCATTCAGTCCTGGTAGCTCCCAGTTAACACACAGAACATTAAGGACGCCACAGCAGAAGTTATGTAAGTGTCCTAGCATTCCTATCTGGTACTCTTGACATGATAATGGCAACAACGTGACTCTTTAGCTATCTGGTACTCTGATATGACATGGTAATAACATGACTTTGTAGATAATACCTCTGGGCGCCAGATCTCAGTCAGAACTAAATACATTTTCTAACTGAACATTTACTAGATCGCAAACATGACCCGTTACAATTAAAACGTGTATTTCATGGCACAAAAACAAGTTTGGATTTACTAATTTCCTGACTTCAGTGGAGTATAGACAGGATGACAAAAACATGTGACATGGAAAATGTGTACAGCTTCAGTTTGTGTTTCTAAGTTACTACACAAGCTGAAATCAGTCAGGTGGAATAGCTACATCTACTTCAGACTGACTTAAATTTAGCATACCATGGTCAATTTCAAGAGAAAACTATTTCATCCAAATAAAATCTAAAAAATACATTAAAAAAACAAGCACCTGAAGAACTCAGCTTATGTCCAGTCACAGGTGGCGATGTAGAGTAAAACAAACAACTCCACCAACCCAGCTCTTAAACATATTCTCTCCCCTCAATATTACATCTAGATAGTGAACATATGCATATCAACAATTCAGCAAATATTCTAAGAGGAAAGAAAAGGGTGATATTTCTGTGAAAGCCACGAATGCCATTTGGTGAATGAGGGAGGTGGCTCTGTAGTACATACTGTATGTAGTGTTTGAGCTACATTACCACAGGATCCGCAAACACCCAAAGCTTAGACTGAGTCAAAGGAGTCCCCAAGGCTCCCAGCCTAGGACCTGCGGCCAACCTGTCCTCCCCGATCCCAGTGCACCGCAGTGACTCACACCACGGGCGTCTCCCAGGGGAGGGGGGGTGACACCTCGCTCATGGTTGTCATGCCGACTGCTTCATCTCTACGTACCATTCCACATCACCCAGGCTTTGGTAAATGTAGCTGGTCGCTGTTAGTTGGTTGCAAGGGAAAAGAGAACCCAAGTTAATACCACAGCCTCAGAATTGGAACTGAACAGATTATTCTGGTCAAAGAAAGACACTCGTCTAGCACAGTGTTGTCTTCTGGTGCCAAATTGGTTTTGTCTTGGCAAAGCAACACTTTAGGTTAGACGTGTTAATGCATCACCTTTCACTGAACTACTTGTCTATGTAGGTAGCTGTGAATATATTGCTGTAACTACCATTGATCAGAGATGAGGAAACTGAAACGTTTTAGAGTATGGTTTAGAGTACATGGATCAACAGAAGGTCACTGTCACATGAATACATCAGATCAACATCATGCAAGATACTGAAAACATAGTTACTAATTAATGTAATGCCAGATGAATACATTTGCCCTCTCACCAATGGTTGCCGTACATTTAACAGAAATGAAGGAATGAAGGATAGTTTCTATATGGATGCTTACCTTTTGCCTCTATGACTCTGTTTTAAATGGTGAAAAACATTGATGACGTCTCTGAATCGTCTTGGTGCTTCCTCGATCTTGGACGCCAAGTTGACACAGGCCATAGCAACAATCTGGGGGACACGAATAGAATAACAGAACGTTAGCGTATGACGCTAGATGTGGTTAGCTATCAAAACATTAACATTACTCTGGGGCCTTGCAATGATAAACACTTTATATAAAAAGTGGTAAGCTATATCAAATCAAATGTTAGATAGCTACAATCAGTTAGGAATGGTTTCAACCTTAAAAACGGGCCTATGTGGGTTATGTGACAAACCAACTACTCTAACTTACAGTAAATGACAATATGGCCGCCAATGTAAACGTTCCCTCTCCGCACACCACCAGTGAGTCAAAGATCGCTCCGTCTGTGAGTGTCGTAGCTAAACTAACTGTTGTGTTGCTAAACAGCTGAAAGAGACACTGACTTACCTCAAAACTGTGTTTGACAAACGATTTAGAGTAGAAAAAACGATGAAAAAGAACTTGACCCGTAGCCATTGCCACCTGTAATGTAAAGAACAAAATTACATTAGACGGAAGTATCGTTTATCGTGGAATTGAAAGCAGACATCCGCCATTTTGTCCTGGTCATCCCACAGCCCCGGATGTAATCGCTCTACACGTATAAATTAAACTACTTCATTATATAAGTAACATTAGTAAAACACAGATAATTGCGCTAAATAACACATCGGATTCAATAAATTGACCCGTCACTGACCAAGTTAGCCTACTAGATTACACTATTCAATAAATTAGCTAGCTGTGAGTTAGGCCTTGGCTTGGGTATTTCCCTTCCGTGGCCTCATTTTGACGGGTTATATCAACAAAGAGGTGAGTTCTAAAACAATGGCAACTATAGTAACCTAGTTATGTTTTTCAGATGTTGACGGTAATGGATTGACATTTTTTGAGTGTTTACCTGTGGCAATCGTAGAAGAATACCAGCCGATTGAATTAGCTCACAACCTAGGATACGGAGGTCGGTCTCCGTGTGCAGGTCGAGGCCATCGAGCATAGACGGGGTTGGCTGAAGCCTTTCCTCCGGTATGAGAGAGTTGCTGATAGTGAGGTAAACTTCAGAGTAAACTCTGTCGCCTATAAGGATCCCATCGTTGTTCGTGGACGTGTTGGGAACGGCGGAGATTGGAACAGCGGCCATGTTCGCCACAAATGAAAGCATTGAACGACACAACAACGCAGAGAACCTGGACAGCTTCACCGACCGAGAAAGGAGAGATGATCAAATCGATGACGTCAGCGCGCTGTTGAACTACGTACACAATACGTACACGGAACTTTGTGACAGGAATGAAATAGTTCCAATGAATCATACATTTGGCTGAAGTGCCTTACGGCATTTTTGTTACAATAGGCTATATAATATTAGTCATATCATTTTGCATACAATTTGGTCTGTAGTCTCATGGGAATGGATGATGGAAAGGAGCAAGCAAGTCACTTTTGGTAACTGTCTGGAATTGTCAATGACGATAATTCTGGGAACTCTTTTTTTTAAATGCAGCGTTTGAACATATCCATCCGCCCGTTTTACTGCGACAATGTATACTGAACAAAAATATAAAGGCAAGAGTGAGTGATCTCGTCAGGGTATGGATAATTGCCATGGATAAAAATGCAATTGTGTTCGTTGTCCGAAGCATATGCCTGCCTTATCCATGGCCCCACTACCATTATGGGGCACTATTTTCATCAGTAAACCGCTTACCCACACGACGCCATAAACGTGGTCTTTGGTTGTGAGGCCAGTTGGATGTACTGCCAAATTCTCTAAAATGACGTTGGAGGCAGCTTGTGGTATAGAAATAAACATGACATTCTCTGGTGGACATTCCTGCAATCAGCATGCCAATTGCACACTCCCTCAACATTTGAGACATCTATGGCATTGTGTTGTGTGACAAAACTGCACATTTTAGAGTGGCCTTTTATTGTCCCCAGCACAACAAGGTGGACCTGTTTAATGATCATGCCCTTGAATCAGCTTCTTGATATGCTACACCAGTCAGGTGGATGGGTTATTTTGGAGAAATGCTCATTAACAGGGATGTTAACAAATTTGTGCAGAAAAGTTAGAAGATAAAAAAAAAAAAATTGTGCATATGGAACATTTCTGGGATCTTTTATTTCCGCTCATGAAACACTTCCTAGTGAATACACACGGCAGTAGAACATTTGAGGTGCAGGTACTCAGTTCCACGTCATTTCATCAAGCTATGACACCCACTATCTCAGATTGTTCTGACATGGTTTCTATAGTTAGTAACAGATACAATTAGCATTTCTGAAACATTATTTTGTTGAAATATAGTTTGATCTCTGACAAATTAAGATAATTGATTGCACCCAAATTGGCCATTTTAATGTATAGGATTCAGATAATATTCAATAAATATAGTACATAACATCCACTTTGTACCAAACTTCTTCCTACAAATGAGTAAGACATAAGGAATTCGCCCCCAAATGGGCAAAAGTCACCTGTGGACCCCCCCCCCCCACCCTATGCCAATCCAACCCCAACAACCACTATCACTATTCCCTGTGAAGCTGGTGATGCCGCTGCCGCCCCCCCCTTCATTCAAAAGATTGTCCTCATTAAACAGCTACGTGGAGATAGAATGTTCCTCCATGCACATCCATTTGGCTGTCAGGGGTTGGCAGGTCCCTCACAGCATACATCAGAATACACACAGTGTGTTCTCTCCTCTCAGCCAGAAGCACAGATGTCAGCTCGTATCAGTTTTTTAAGAGCTCCTGCAGGTGTCCTCCTTACTTTTCTATCATTTCCTGGATCTAATGTCTCGTAAAATCACAGAGGGACAGAAAAAATATATATAGATTCATTGGAGAAAATACATCATCGTATGCATAGCCCTTGAGGTGTAGACGGCTACAATTTACGGATGCATTGACTGTTTACTGTTACCAGTTGGTTGACTTTTCAAATAAAATGTATTGGTCACTTACACATATATAGCAGCTGTTACCAGTTGGTTGAATTTTTGTTAATTTTATTTATTTATTCATGAGCGTTTTGTATAATCAGTTGAGAGCTGCAAGTAAGTTATCTCATATAGCAATAGAGGCCCTATATAATGACTGTATATTAGAAGTCAACAGGTAGCACAGTGGTTGGTTTGCCATTACATGATGAAAGTCAATCTGACAACGTGATAGAAGGAAAGACAGACATATTGCTCTTTTAGCCAAAGGCTTCTACGTTGAAAGTTGAACACAGAATTCTCCAACTGTCTTGACACATCAGCAAAATTGTGTCGGGGCCCCAAAGTCAATGCTCAGGCAACAATTAGCAGAAGCGATACTGTATCACTCTGAAGCTAATGGTGACGCAGGATATGGATTGTACAAACAGCAGAGGGCGACAGAGTACAGACGATGGAAAGGTTTCTCAGTGAACGTGAAGACAGCGGTGTGCTCCTGCACACACACACACACACACACACACTGGTTGTTTGTGTGTAGTGGTGACCTTGGATGGTAGCCCTGAGCTGGCCTGATGTGTGTGTGTTGATCAGTGATTGTTAGATGTGTGTCTGTGTGTGTGTTTTTGTGTGTCTGGGAGTGATGTTCTGGCCTGATATTGTTTAATGGGTGCGTGTGTGGTTACTAAGGTTACACACTGCTGTATGAGTGTGTGACATTGCGTGTCACAGTATATTCGGAAAGTATTCAGACCCCTTGACTTTTTCCACATTTTGTTATGTTACATCCTTATTCTAAAATTGATCAAAAACAGATGTTTCCTCTCCCATAGCGACAAAGTGAAAACAGGTTTTTCAATCTTTTTTTTGCAAATGTATTAAAAATGTTAAAAACAGAAATACCTTATTTACGTAAGTATTCAGACCCTTTGCTATGAGACTCAAAAATTGAGCTCAGGTGCGTCCTGTTTCCATTGATTATGCTTGAGATCTTTCTACAACTTGATTGGAGTCCACCTGTGGTCAATTCAATTGATTGGACATGATTTGGAAAGGCACACACCCGTCTATATAATGTCCCACAGTTGATAGTGCATGTCAGAGTAAAAACCAAGCCATGAGGTCCAAGGAATTGTCCGTAGAGCTCAGAGACAGGATTGTGTCGAGGCACAGATCTGGGGAAGGGTACCAAAACATTTCTGACGCATTGAAGGTCTCCAAGAACACAGTGGCCTCCATCATTCTTAAATGGAAGAAGTTTGGAACCACAAAGACTCTTCCTAGAGCTGGCCGCCCAGCCAAACTGAGCAATCGAGGGAGAAGGGCCTTGGTCAGGGAGGTGACCAAGAACCCGATGGTCACTCCGACAGAGCTCTATTGTTCCTCTGTGGAAATGGGAGAACCTTCCAGAAGGACAACCATCTCTGCACCAACAGGCCTTTATAGTAGAGTGGCCCGATGGAAGCCACTCCTCAGTAAAAGGCACATGACGGCCGTTTTGGAGTTCCCAAAAGGCACCTAAAGACTCTCAGACCATGAGAAACAAGATTCCCTGGTCTGATAAAACCAAGATTGAACTCTTTGGCCTGAATGCCAAGTGTCACGTCTGGAGGAAACCTGGCACCATCCCTACGGTGAAGCATAGTGGTGGCAGCATCATGCTGTGGGGATGTTTTTCATGGACAGGGACTGGAAGACTAGTCCGGATCAAGGGAAAGATGAGCGGAGCAAAGTACAGCGAGATCCTTGATGAAAACCTTCTCTAGAGCACGCAGTACCTCAGACTGTGGGCGAAGGTTCAACTTCCAACAGGACAATGACCCGAAGCACACAGCCAAGACAACGTGGCTTTGGGACAAGTCTCTGATTGTCCTTGAGTGGCCCAGCCAGAGCCCCGACTTGAACCCGATTGAACATCTCTGGAGAGACCTGAAAATAGCTGTGCAGCGATGCTCCCCATCCAACCTGACAGAGCTTGAGGGGATCTGCAGAGAATAATGGGAGAATCTCCCCAAATACAAGTGTGCCAAGCTTGTAGTATCATACCCAAGAAGACTCGAGGCTGTAATCGCAGCCAAAGGTGCTTCAACAAAGTACTGAGTAAAGGGTCTGAATACTTATTTAAATGTTACATATTTTGTATTAATACATTTGCAAAAATTTTAAAAAAAACTGTTTTTGATTTGTCAATATGGAGTATTGTGAGTAGAGCAGCAGTTAGGGCTTCCTGATGATGAACAAGGGGTTAGTCTCACACACACACACACACACACACACACACACACACTAACACACACACACACACACACTAACACACACACACACACACACTAACACACACACACACACACACACACACACACACACACACACACACACACACACACTAACACACACATTAACACACACACACACACATTAACACACACACACACATTACTCCCTCACGTATGTTTTGGAGGAACCACCACTCAACACACTTAAATTCGCTGTTGACACATCGGCATGCCTCTTCTGCAATGATAATTACATATGAAAACACACACACAGACACACACTGGTCATTACTTATAGTGAGGGATACCTGGAGAAAATCAGACCTCTCTGAAATGAAAATGGATGGCCCTCCGTTCACAAAAATATATATTTTCCCCGACCCTCCCACAACGCTTTAAAAACTAGTGTCTAGTTGGAGAAACAGACGCCTCACAAGTCAACTGGCAACTTCATTAAATAGTACCCGCAGAACACAAGTCTCAATGTCAACAGTGAAGAGGCGATTCCGGGTTGCTGGCCTTTAAGGCAGAGTTGCAAAGAAAATGCCATATCTCAGACAAGCCAATAAAAATAAAAGATTAAGATGGGCAAAGGAACACAGACACTGGACAGAGGAACTCTGCCTAGAAGGTCAGCATCCCGGAGTCGCCTCTTCACTGTTGACGTTGAGACTGGTGTTTTGGGAACTGTGAGGTGTCTGTTTCTCAAACTAAACACTCTAATGTACTTGTTCTCTTGCTCAGTTGTGCACCGGGGCCTCCCACTGCTCTTTCTATTCTGGTTAGTGGCAGTTTGCGCTGTTCTGTGAAGGGAGTAGTACACATCATAGTACACAGCATTGTATGAGATCTTCAGTTTCTTGTCAATTTCTCGCATGGACTAGCCTTCATTTCTCAGAACAATAATAGACTGACGAGTTTCAGATGAAAGGTCTTTGTTTCTGCCCATTTTGAGCCTGTAATCAAGCCCACAAATGCTGATGCTCCAGATACTCAATTAGTCTAAAGGCGGACAGTTTTATTGCTTCTTTAATCAGCACAGTTTCCAGCTGTGCTAACATAATTGCAAAAGGGTTTTCTAATGATCAATTAGAGTATTTGCTGAGTATTTGCAGGGTTCTTGATTATAGAACAGATTGAGGCTGGTGGAAATCTGCTCTGCTTCCAGCACACCTGTCTCCACTCACACAATCACATACACAGAGACTACAGGTGGAGTGGCGGCAGGTTAGGGAGGTCCAGGGTGAGAAGTAGAGGGCGTAGCAGGAGCAGATGTAACAGTATCCCCCCCCCCGATGCTATCTGGCACCCCACCGGGCTCATCGGTGTGTAGGGTATGGATATCACGTAAGAGTGAGGGGTCCAGAATGTGACAGCAGGGCACCCAGCAGTACGCCTCAGGCCCGTATCCCTCCCAGTCCACCAGGTACTGACAGCTTCGACCCCGACGGCGCATGTTCTGAAGCTGCTGGATGGTGTATGCAGGATGGTCATCGATGATCCGAGAGGCGGATTCCAATGAAACATTCCAATGTTTTACTTGCTATATTCTATTTACTTCGCCACCATGTCCTTTTTTTCCCTTTACCTCCCTTATCTCACCTCACGTTGTATATAGACTTATTTTTCTACTGTATTATTGACTGTATGTTTGTTTTACTCCATGTGTAACTCTGTGTTGTTGTATGTGTCAAACTGCTTTGCTTTATCTTTGGTCAGGTCGCAATTGTAAATGAGAACTTGTTCTCAACTTGCCTACCTGATTAAAAAAAAGTTAAATAAATAAATATAATAAAATAAATAGTGAACCCAGGGTAGCTGAGCACTCCAGGGGGAAGGGTTAGCAGAAGTCACGCAGTGACAGCTCCTTTTCGGCCCGGTCGGTCTGGCCGTTGGTCTGGGAGTGATATCCAGAAGAAAGACTGACATTGATACCAATAGCTGAACAGAAGGATCTCCATACCTGGAAGGTAAACTGGGGTCCCCTGTCGGAAACGATGTCAGTGGGAATGCCATGCAGACGAAACTAGCAGGTCCGCAGTTTGCCTGGAGGATGGGAGTTTGGAGACAGGAATGAAGTGAGCCATTTTGGACAATCTGTCTATAATGGTGAGGATGACGGAGTTACCGTTAGATGGGGGAAGGCCAGTGATGAAGTCCAGAGCTATGTGTGACAAGGGGCGACTGGGTATGGGAAGAGAACGTAACAGACCGGAAGTGGGTTTAGTGGAGGTTTTGTTCCGGGCACATACTGAGCAGGCTGAGACAAACTCCCAGATATTGCCATGCCAATCACTGAACAAACAGACCATTACTAGGACCGTTACCCGGGTCAGGCTGGTTCTGCTGAGCCTGGCGGATACGGGACTCAATCTCCCAGGCGACTGCGGCAACGATGCAGGTGGATAGCACAATAGCTTCTGGCTCGGTATCCGTGTGGTTGGTGGTGAACTGGCAGGAAAGGGCATCAGGCTTGTTATTCCTCAAAATGGGGCAATAAGTGAGTGTGAAATTGTATCTACCGAAGAACAAGTCCCGCCTGGCTTGCCGGGAGTTCAGACGTTTGGCGGTCTGGATGTAGGACAGGTTTTTATGGTCAGTCCACACGCCATTCCTCAAGAGCTTAACTTCCAGGAGTACCCGGTGTCGTGTCTTTACCATCATTAACTGAAGACTGATAGTTTTTATCAAAGATTCTCTGTAATTAGTTACTATGCGATCAACTGATTAATCACGTAACTAATTAACTAGGAATTCGGGGCACCAAGGAAATATATTCAAATTACAAAGTTATAATTTCCTAAAATAACTTTGAATTAATGAATTATTTACTTTACCTCACGTTAGTCTCATTCCAAACGTCGTAAATTGTTGGTTATCTACACGAACCCAGTCTTCACTATGAGTCATCCATACATCAATTGTCTTAAATCATTTATTTATTACTAACTAAGTAATTCACAGAAATGCATAAAGAAACAAACAAGGTAAATGTGGTGATAGGAGGATGTGCCCTAGTGGGCGAAACCGGCATGGCGGCTTGTTAGACAAAAGGGAAGTGGGGGTCGACTAAGAAGTCACTACAAGGTGATAACTATAACAATTTAAAATGCTAATCCTTACACATGAACGCTCACTCAGTCGGGAACAATTGCAATCAATATATATATTTACGCTCAGTGTGTCGTCTTGATCGCTGGTGAAAAGTTGTTTCTTTTGTAGAATTGTCCGTCTCTCTCCCTCTCTCTCTAGGTTGTGGTTAGAGGGGATTGTTCAGAGTCGTTATAGAATGGATGTTTCGGTGGTAGTCGTTCTTCGCGTTCAATGATGCCGAATTCCTAGCTGCAGACTAGTAATCAATATCAAAGACTTGTTCTTATTCTGTCGGTATCGATAGTCTAAGAGTTTAACCACGATGCTATGGTTAAAAAGATTCAGCAATGGTCTACACCTTTAGCCATCTCGTAATTGAGGTAAGCTTGGTCTGGTGATAATTTCTTAAAGTTGGGTTTTGTTCGGAATGGCAGAAAAGGGCTGTCCCAGGATGTCTGACCCTAACTGGGCTCAGGGGCGGTCCTCTGATTTAGTTCAAATTCAGTTCCCTTTTTGAGTTTTCCTTCATTAACTTTCCCGGCGGTCCAGTCAATCTGTGGGTTGTGTAGCTTTAACCGTAGAAGTCCAAGAACCAGGGGAGCGTGAGGACAGTAGATTATGTGGAAACTGATCTTTCCCTGGTGGTTTCCAGAGAGACGCAGGATGACAGGGACGGTTCTCACAGACATGGGCGAGGAGCTGTCCGTTGACATCTCACAGACATGGGCGAGGAGCTGTCCGTTGACACCTCGGTCCAGGAATCT
>NC_092170.1:38509186-38524186 GCF_045791955.1 Oncorhynchus clarkii lewisi
GTCTGATGAGACAAAAATAGAGCTTGTTGGTCTAAACTCCACTTGCCGTGTTTGGAGGAAGAAGAAGGATGAGTACAACCCCAAGAACACCATCCCAACCATGAAGCATGGAGGTGGAAACATCATTCTTTGGGGATGCTTTTCTGCAAAGGGGACAGGACGACTGCACCGTATTGAGGGGAGGATGGATGGTGCCATGTATCGCGAGATCTTGGCCAACAACCTCCTTCCCTCAGTAAGAGCATTGAAGATGGGTCGTGGCTGTGTCTTCCAGCATGACAACGACCCGAAACACACAGCCCGGGCAACTAAGGAGTGGCTCCGTAAGAAGCATCTCAAGGTCCTGGAGTGGCCTAGCCAGTCTCCAGACCTGTACCCAATATAAAATATTTTGGAGGGAGCTGAAAGTCCGTTTTGCCCAGCTATAGCCCCGAAACCTGAAGGATCTGGAGAAGGTCTGTATGGAGGAGTGGGCCAAAATCCCTGCTGCAGTGTGTGCAAACCTGGTCAAGCACTACAGGAAACGTATGATCTCTGTAATTGCAAACAAAGATTTCTGTAAAAAATATTAAGTTCTGCTTTTCTGATGTATCAAATACTTATGTCACGCAATAAAATGCAAATGAATTACTTAAAAATCATACAATGTGATTTTCTGGATTTTTGTTGTAGATTCCGTCACTCACAGTGTAAGTGTACCTATGATAAAAATTACAGACTTCTACATGCTTTGTAAGTAGGAAAACCTGCAAAATCAGCAGTGTATCAAATACTTGTTCTCCCCACTGTATATCCACAGTAAAATGAGTCCTATCTCGTGTAGGTGACCATCTACAGTGCCTTGCGAAAGTATTGGGCCCCCTTGAACTTTGCAACCTTTTGCCACATTTCAGGCTTCAAACATAAAGATATAAAACTGTATTTATTTGTGAAGAATCAACAACAAGTGGGACACAATCATGAAGTGGAACGACATTTATTGGATATTTCAAACTTTTTTTACAAATCAAAAACTGAAAAATTGGGCGTGCAAAATTATTCAGCCCCCTTAAGTTAATACTTTGTAGCGCCACCTTTTGCTGCGATTACAGCTGTAAGGGAATACCCCCCTGAATTGTACAAAAATGAATGGCAAGATATTGGCATTGGACAAACCATATACACGATGTCCAATACCACCCAAAGCGGTGTTGATTCGTGTAAAGTATATGGCAAATGCCATATGGCAATTGCCAATTGTAACACCTCAAAAATCCAACAGGGGGCGAGTGCGCTCCACCGGGGTTTTTCATATTGGAAATGTAACCCAAGTCAACATCCAAAAGAAAATTTTTGAAAAAAGGATATTTTTTTCAAAAACTTTTCACCCCTTAAAAAAGTGCTTTCTGGGCCTTTTTTCGAAATTCTTTCGATTTTTTTGTCAATTACACATGTGTAAGAGCTGTATGAATATACTTTTGTCCAATTTTTTTATCATATTTTTTTTTTTTTTAATTACATGCGCATAAGGCATATGTTTTGTACATTTGCAATATGATTTCATAGGAAGTCAAAAGTCAAAAGTCAAAAATGTCAAAATTTGGTAAAAAACTTCACACATCCTTAAAAAAGTGCTTTCTGGACCGTTTTTCAAAATTCTTTCAATTTTTATGTCAATTACACATGTATAAGAACTTTATCAACATACTTTAGTCATACTTTATTATCCTTTTTTTTTTTTTTTTTTTACTTGTGCATAAGGCATATGTTTTCTCCATTTGGAATATGATTTCATAGGAAGTCAAAAGTCAAAAGTCAAAAATGTCAAAATTTGGTAAAAAACTTCACACATCCTTAAAAAAGTGCTTTCTGGACCGTTTTTCAAAATTCTTTCAATTTTTGTGTCAATTACACATGTATAAGAACTTTATCAACATACTTTAGTCATACTTTATTATCATTATTATAATTTTTTTTTTTACTTGTGCATAAGGAATATGATTTGTCCATTTGCAATATGATTTCATAGGAAGTCAAAAGTCAAAGTCCAAAGTCAATTTTTTGGGGGGCCAAAATTGACTGAACTGATGAACTCGGGACGGCCGGGCAGTGATAGTTGTTCATTTCCATCACTCGTTGTGTTGATTTCATCATGTCCATTTGAATCATGTCCACTATAGAATCATATTGCAAATGCGCGTGCAACTGGTAACCGGGAAAAAAAAAATGATGATTTCATTATGTCCATTTGTTTATGTTTCCTTACTTTTTCAAAGTCACTGTGCATTTGCAATATGTTTCAATGGGCAGGTACCATCACGAATTTGTCATGCTCAAAATTTTTTAGATGTATTTTTTTTGTTTCTTACTTTTTCAAAGTCACTGTGCATTTGCAATATGTTTTAATGGGCAGGTACCATCACGAATTTGTCATGCTCAAAATTCAAGCTTTACTTTGCTCAAACTATACCTTTGTCATCTTGTGATCTAAAATATGCAACTGGTTACCCAAAAAATGTGTTGATGTTTTTTTGTTTATGTTTCCTTACTTTTTCAAAGTCACTGTGCATTTGCAATATGTTTCAATGGGCAGGTACCGTCACGAATTTGTCATGCTCAAAAAATTTTGGATGTATTTTTTTTTGTTTCTTACTTTTTCAAAGTCACTGTGCATTTGCAATATGTTTTAATGGGCAGGTACCATCACGAATTTGTCATGCTCAAAATTCAAGCTTTACTTTGCTCAAACTATACCTTTGTCATCTTGTGATCTAAAATATGCAACTGGTTACCCAAAAAATGTGTTGATGTTTTTTTGTTTATGTTTCCTTACTTTTTCAAAGTCACTGTGCATTTGCAATATGTTTCAATGGGCAGGTACCGTCACGAATTTGTCATGCTCAAAATTTTTTAGATGTATTTTTTTTTGTTTCTTACTTTTTCAAAGTCACTGTGCATTTGCAATATGTTTTTTCACTATAGAATCATATTGCAAATGCACGTGCATCTGGTCACCCCCCCAAAAAAAAAAATTGATTTTTTTGTTTATGTTTCCTTACTTTTTCAAAGTCACTGTGCATTTGCAATATGTTTTTTCACTATAGAATCATATTGCAAATGCACGTGCATCTGGTCACCCCCCAAAACATTTTTTAGATTTTTTTTGTTTATGTTTCCTTACTTTTTCAAAGTCACTGTGCATTTGCAATATGTTTTTTCACTATAGAATCATATTGCAAATGCGCGTGCAACTGGTAACCGGGAAAAAAAAAATGATGATTTCATTATGTCCATTTGTTTATGTTTCCTTACTTTTTCAAAGTCACTGTGCATTTGCAATATGTTTTTTCACTATAGAATCATATTGCAAATGCACGTGCAACTGGTCACCTAAAATTTTTAAAAAAATGTTTATGTTTCCTTACTTTTTCAAAGTCACTGTGCATTTGCAATATGTTTTTTCACTATAGAATCATATTGCAAATGCACGTGCATCTGGTCACCCCCCAAAACATTTTTTAGATTTTTTTTGTTTATGTTTCCTTACTTTTTCAAAGTCACTGTGCATTTGCAATATGTTTTTTCACTATAGAATCATATTGCAAATGCGCGTGCAACTGGTAACCGGGGGAAAAAAAATGATGATTTCATTATGTCCATTTGTTTATGTTTCCTTACTTTTTCAAAGTCACTGTGCATTTGCAATATGTTTTTTCACTATAGAATCATATTGCAAATGCGCGTGCAACTGGTCACCTAAAATTTTTAAAAAAATGTTTATGTTTCCTTACTTTTTCAAAGTCACTGTGCATTTGCAATATGTTTCAATGGGCAGGTACCATCACGAATTTGTCATGCTATAAAAATCCTGCAGGAATGTGAAATTGACTGGCCCGATGAACTCGGGATGGCTTTGCAGTGATTCTGGTTCATCTCAATCGCTCGTTAGGGTAGATTTCAGAATGTCGCTTTTGGTGATGGTACCTCACTGTTTAAACATATTGCAAATGTACAAAAGTCAACTAGCAAGTCAGTGTCCATCAGTCAATTAGATGTCATTATGACACCAAACTGATACAAACTGACACCAAACCCACTTTTTCCAACTCGTTTAGTAGCCAACTATTACATACTTCAGAGCTGGCCCAAAATTCACAACGCCTTGGGTTCAAACCATAAAAAAACCATAAAACACGTAGTTACGTTCTAGCTGCGGGTCCATTTCTTATGTTATGTGTTGGCCTAGCTGAGGCGACCCCGAATCCCAAGTTTCGGCTCGATAGGTCATTTGGTGTCCGAGAAAAACCCTAATTGGTGCTGAAAATCCACTATTTTCCATGACTTGCTACGGGGTCCTTGAACGAGCTATCGGACAGAAACGTCGGGGTCCGTCTCTATGGGCCGAGCCGGTTTCAATGCACCTAGCCTTGCGTCTCTGAGACTTTTCTAAACGTCGTCATTTTCGTAATGGTCAAAATGAATTGAAGGTATTGCAAATGTACGAGGCTGTTTCTCGGTCCGAGAACCGTCTAGAGCCACGTAACTCACCACGCACCATCGACCGGAGGTCTAGAACAGGTTTCTAAAGTTTCGGAACTCTAGGTCCGACGGTTCTTTTTTAGCTCCAACAAAGCTAACTATTGCAGCCACTGTCTGTCTCTACGCACCCCAATACGTCCCTCCTTCCAACTTGTGTTTTAGTGTGATTTTTTTTTCCTTTGAATTTTTTGGGGAAAAATGACTGATTTACAGTTCATGGGGGTTGCCTAATCACATATATGAAGTTTTGGACAGATCTGACTTTTTTAACCCTTCGAAACAGCCCCTGAGACACCAATTATGGCACTTCCGGTTGGCACAGGAAGCTACAAATCAACACATATCCTCATTGGGGTATGCTGTTACATAATCCTGAGTTTTAAGTCCTTACGTTAAGAATTGACTGATGTACACAGGGTTGAATGCACTATGTATGTCAAACTGCAGGCAGGGTATGGGTAAACACTTTTAGGGGCATTTTAACCACTTCCGGTTGGTCCAGGAAGCTTAGAATCAACACAGGTAGACCTCATAGTGGCCTGATGGACTGGTACCGAAGACAGGTTCATACGGCATTCATAACCCATATAGACTTCAGGTTGAAATTAGGGGTGCAGGCAATGTATTCCTATGGGGAGAGATGACACTGCATTCTGTGAGATCAAAAAACACTGTTTTACTGTTAAGGGTTAATGCCACACGGTCAAGGTTAGGCTTGCACGGATCGGGAGGACCTTAGGAACATTCATGTGGTGTAATTTTTCTTCTCACCTAAACGGTTCTCTCACTGTCAATCAAAAGCAAATGACATTGTGGGGCAGGCTTCATTTTGGGCCTACTTTTCTAATGGTCGTTGCGCTTAGACCGAGCGAGCTACGGTCAAGCGGGATAGCTCGTTGAACTCAGCACAGTCTGGAGACTATGGTGATGCCATTTTTTTGTGTTGATTTCAGAATGCCATTTTGGTGATGGTCCCTCTCTGTTTAAACATATTGCAAATGCACAAAAGTCAACTAGCAAGTCAGTGTCCATCAGTCAATTAGATGTCATTATGACACCAAACCCACTTTTTCCTACTCATTTAGAAGCCAACTATCACATATGTCAGAGCAGTCCCATAATTCACAGCGCCTTTAGTTTAAAACATAATAAAAAGGTAAAACACATAGTTACGTTCTAGCTGCGGGTCCAGTTCGGACATTATGTGAAGTCCTATGTGAGGCGACCCCGAATCCCGAGTTTCGGCTCGATAGGTCATTTGGCGTCCGAGAAAAACCCTAATTGGTGCTGAAAATCCACTATTTTCCATGCCTTCCTACGGGGTCCTTGAACGAGCTATCGGACAGAAACGTCGGGGTCCGTCTCTATGGGCCGAGCCGGTTTCAATGCACCTAGCCTTGCGTCTCTGAGACTTTTCTAAACGTCGTCATTTTCGTAATGGTCAAAATGAATTGAAGGTATTGCAAATGTACGAGGCTGTTTCTCGGTCCGAGAACCGTCTAGAGCCACATAACTCACCACGCACCATCGACCGGAGGTCTAGAACAGGTTTCTAAAGTTTCGGAACTCTAGGTCTGACGGTTCTTTTTTAGCTCCAACAAAGCTAACTATTGCAGCCACTGTCTGTCTCTACGCACCCCAATACGTCCCTCCATTCAAGTTGTGTTTTAGTGTGATTTTTTTTTCCTTTGATTTTTTTTGGGAAAAATGACTGATTTACAGTTCATGGGGGTTGCCTAATCACATATATGAAGTTTTGGACAGATCTGACTTTTTTAACCCTTCGAAACAGCCCCTGAGACACCATTTAAGGCACTTCCGGTTGGCACAGGAAGCTATAATTCACCACATATCCTCATTGGGGTATGCTTTTACAGAATCCTGAGTTTTAAGTCTTTACGTTAAGAACTGAGTTATTTACGGAGGGTTTAGTATGTGTGTGTTATTTCAGAAAATCATAGAAAATCACAGAAATGTCGCAGAGCTCCGCAGCACACTTTAAAAAGATTCGTATGAACACCCTGCAACTGGATCTGTAACCGTTGAAAAAAAAAAACGCCTATTTGTGACCATCACCAAGATGTCATTGTTCCGTTTCTCTTAAATGACGATAGATAAATGGCTGTTTTTTTTTTTATTGACACCGGAGGCTCCTTGACTTTGACCTGAAGTGGAAAAATAATTTCTCTATTTCCATTTAGGACCTTTAATCCCAGAAAAACGGCCATAACTCAAAAACCGTCGAGGCCTAGACGCCATCTTGTTCGGGGCCAACTGCCCATTATGCCAAACCTACGCTCACCGAGTTTCGGCTTCGAAATATTTTCCGTTTTCGAGATAAGGCCCCGTCGTGATTCGTGATGTTTTGCCAAATTGCCATATGATTCCGTATGCCCTCTTGTGGGAAATTCCGGGACAGCGGAAAAACGGTCAAAAACTTGTTTATTTTTTAAAACGGAAACCGAATGTCCGACAAAGTTCATTTGATGACTTCCCGGTAGGTCTGGCCCTACCGCACGGCCCGACGCCGACCGCGAATTTTACAAACGATTTCGGACGTCTAGTAAGGGACCGTACATTTGCAATATGGACTTTCTCACTGATCATACACGAAATGCCGAAATGTTCCCTTAAGGTATGTAAGTCGCTTGGGGTATGTCTCTCAGTTTTGCACATCGAGAGACTGAAATTTTTTCCCATTCCTCCTTGCAAAACAGCTCGAGCTCAGTGAGGTTGGATGGAGAGCATTTGTGAACAGCAGTTTTCAGTTCTTTCCACAGATTCTCGATTGGATTCAGGTCTGGACTTTGACTTGGCCATTCTAACACCTGGATATGTTTATTTTTGAACCATTCCATTGTAGATTTTGCTTTATGTTTTGGATCATTGTCTTGTTGGAAGACAAATCTCCGTCCCAGTCTCAGGTCTTTTGCAGACTCCATCAGGTTTTCTTCCAGAATGGTCCTGTATTTGGCTCCATCCATCTTCCCATCAATTTTAACCATCTTCCCTGTCCCTGCTGAAGAAAAGCAGGCCCAAACCATGATGCTGCCACCACCATGTTTGACAGTGGTGATGGTGTGTTCAGGGTGATGAGCTGTGTTGCTTTTACGCCAAACATAACGTTTTGCATTGTTGCCAAAAAGTTCAATTTTGGTTTCATCTGACCAGAGCACCTTCTTCCACATGTTTGGTGTGTCTCCCAGGTGGCTTGTGGCAAACTTTAAACAACACTTTTTTATGGGTATCTTTAAGAAATGGCTTTCTTCTTGCCACTCTTCCATAAAGGCCAGATTTGTGCAATATACGACTGATTGTTGTCCTATAGACAGAGTCTCCCACCTCAGCTGTAGATCTCTGCAGTTCATCCAGAGTGATCATGGGCCTTTTGGCTGCATCTCTGATCAGTCTTCTCCTTGTATGAGCTGAAAGTTTAGAGGGACGGCCAGGTCTTGGTAGATTTGCAGTGGTCTGATACTCCTTCCATTTCAATATTATCGCTTGCACAGTGCTCCTTGGGATGTTTAAAGCTTGGGAAATCTTTTTGTATCCAAATCCGGCTTTAAACTTCTTCACAACAGTATCTCGGACCTGCCTGGTGTGTTCCTTGTTCTTCATGATGCTCTCTGCGCTTTTAACGGACCTCTGAGACTATCACAGTGCAGGTGCATTTATACGGAGACTTGATTACACACAGGTGGATTGTATTTATCATCATTAGTCATTTAGGTCAACATTGGATCATTCAGAGATCCTCACTGAACTTCTGGAGAGAGTTTGCTGCACTGAAAGTAAAGGGGCTGAATAATTTTGCACGCCCAATTTTTCAGTTTTTGATTTGTTAAAAAAGTTTGAAATATCCAATAAATGTCGTTCCACTTCATGATTGTGTCCCACTTGTTGTTGATTCTTCACAAAAAAATACAGTTTTATATCTTTATGTTTGAAGCCTGAAATGTGGCAAAAGGTCGCAAAGTTCAAGGGGGCCGAATACTTTCGCAAGGCACTGTATATGTGTGTGCTTCACGGTAAATATATTTTCCTGAATATCTGTCTGAGTAAGTTTGTGAGTAACAGTGTTTGTTTGTGTCTCAGGCCCTCTTCTTTCAGCACATCACCAAATTAACGTTTTGTATATGTACGTAATGTGTGTGTTTGTCAGGATCTCTCCTTCCTCCCTATCACCAGATTAACACTGTGTTTGACCTCACTGCTGGACCTCAGTTTTGGCAGGCTCCCTCCCTCCCTCCCTCCCTCCCTCCCTCCCTCCCTCCCTCCCTCCCTCCCTCCCTCCCTCCCTCCCTCCCTCCCTTCCCTCCCTCCCCACTACTCCCCCTCTCCCCCCCCCACTACTCCTCCCCTCGCTGTAGGTGGGAGTGATCCAGGGGTAAGGCTGGGAGTCGTAGTCCCAGGATCAGATCCCAGGAGCTGCTCTCTATCCTCGGTAAGTGCAGCGGTCAGCTCCCCTGTCTCCTCACATTATCTCCTCACTGTCTCCTGAAGCAATACCACCTGAAATGTAAAGAGATAGAAAGAGATGAGAGAGAGCGAGAGAGAGAGAGAGAGCGAGAGATACTTAGATCCATCATGCTAATGAAGCTTACTCAAATGTGAATGAGAGACGAGGGGAAATGGGTTTTGACATAAAGGAAAGGCAGACACGGTCACTGAGGCATGTTCACACGGTCACTGAGACATGTTCACTGAAGCCACGGTCGAGGTGACACAACCAAACACAGATGAAGAGGTTCATGAAACTGTCAGAAAGAGATAGGAGACACAGTTATAGAGACACGATCAGAAAGAGATAGGAGACACAGTTATAGAGACATGATCAGAAAGAGATAGGAGACACAGTTATAGAGACACGGTCAGAAAGAGATAGGAGACACAGTTATAGAGACACGGTTAGAAAGAGATAGGAGACACGGTTATAGAGACACGGTCAGAAAGAGATAGGAGACACAGTTATAGAGACATGATCAGAAAGAGATAGGAGACACAGTTATAGAGACACGGTCAGAAAGAGATAGAAGACACGGTCAGAAAGAGATAGGAGACACAGTTATAGAGACACGATCAGAAAGAGATAGAAGACACAGTTATAGAGACACGATTAGAAAGAGATAGGAGACACGGTCAGAAAGAGATAGGAGACACAGTTATAGAGACACAGTCAGAAAGAGATAGGAGACACAGTTATAGAGACACGGTCAGAAAGAGATAGGAGACACAGTTATAGAGACACGGTTAGAAAGAGATAGGAGACACAGTTATAGAGACACGATCAGAAAGAGATAGGAGACACGATCAGAAAGAGATAGGAGACACAGTTATAGAGACACGGTCAGAAAGAGATAGGAGACGCAGTTAAAGAGACACGGTCAGAAAGAGATAGGAGACACAGTTATAGAGACACGGTCAGAAAGAGATAGGAGACACAGTCAGAAGGAGATAGGAGACACAGTTATAGAGACACAGTCAGAAAGAGATAGGAGACACGATCAGAAAGAGATAGGAGACACGGTCAGAAAGAGATAGGAGACACGGTCAGAAAGAGATAGGAGACACAGCTATAGAGACACAGTCAGAAAGAGATAGGAGACACAGTTATAGAGACACAGTCAGAAAGAGATAGGAGACACAGTTATAGAGACACGATCAGAAAGAGATAGAAGACACAGTTATAGAGACACGATCAGAAAGAGATAGGAGACACGGTCAGAAAGAGATAGGAGACACATTTATAGAGACACGGTCAGAAAGAGATAGGAGACACAGTTAAAGAGACACGGTCAGAAAGAGATAGGAGACACAGTTATAGAGACACGGTCAGAAAGAGATAGGAGACACAGTCAGAAGGAGATAGGAGACACAGTTATAGAGACACAGTCAGAAAGAGATAGGAGACACGATCAGAAAGAGATAGGAGACACGGTCAGAAAGAGATAGGAGACACGGTCAGAAAGAGATAGGAGACACAGTTATAGAGACACAGTCAGAAAGAGATAGGAGACACAGTTATAGAGACACAGTCAGAAAGAGATAGGAGACACAGTTATAGAGACACGATCAGAAAGAGATAGAAGACACAGTTATAGAGACACGATCAGAAAGAGATAGGAGACACGGTCAGAAAGAGATAGGAGACACAGTTGTAGAGACACGGTCAGAAAGAGATAGGAGACACAGTTAAAGAGACACGGTCAGAAAGAGATAGGAGACACAGTTATAGAGACACGGTCAGAAAGAGATAGGAGACACAGTCAGAAGGAGATAGGAGACACAGTAATAGAGACACAGTCAGAAAGAGATAGGAGACACGATCAGAAAGAGATAGGAGACACGGTCAGAAAGAGATAGGAGACACGGTCAGAAAGAGATAGGAGACACAGTTATAGAGAAACAGTCAGAAAGAGATAGGAGACACAGTTATAGAGACACAGTCAGAAAGAGATAGAAGACACAGTTATAGAGACACGATCAGAAAGAGATAGGAGACACGGTCAGAAAGAGATAGGAGACACAGTTATAGAGACACGATCAGAAAGAGATAGGAGACACGATCAGAAAGAGATAGGAGACACCGTTATAGAGACACGATCAGAAAGAGATAGGAGACACAGTTATAGAGACACGATCAGAAAGAGATAGGAGACACGATCAGAAAGAGAAAGAGAGGGATTTATTTATCACATCAGATTGCAGAGAAGGGAAGACTGTCTCGTCATGCATCCAGGTTTGTGTACACTGAACAAATGTATAAAACGCAACATGTATAAAACGCAACATGTATAAAACGCAACATGTATAAAACGCAACATGTATAAAACGCAACATGTATAAAACGCAACATGTATAAAACGCAACATGTATAAAACGCAACATGTATAAAACGCAACATGTATAAAACGCAACATGTATAAAACGCAACATGTATAAAACGCAACATGTATAAAACGCAACATGTATAAAACGCAACATGTATAAAACGCAACATGTATAAAACGCAACATGTATAAAACGCAACATGTATAAAACGCAACATGTATAAAACACAACATGTATAAAACGCAACATGTATAAAACGCAACATGTATAAACGCAACATGTATAAAACGCAACATGTATAAAACGCAACATGTATAAAACGCAACATGTATAAAACGCAACATGTATAAAACGCAACATGTATAAAACGCAACATGTATAAAACACAACATGTATAAAACGCAACATGTATAAAACGCAACATGTATAAAACGCAACATGTATAAAACGCAACATGTATAAAACGCAACATGTATAAAACACAACATGTATAAACGCAACATGTATAAAACGCAACATGTATAAACGCAACATGTATAAAACGCAACATGTATAAAACGCAACATGTATAAACGCAACATGTATAAACGCAACATGTATAAAACGCAACATGTATAAACGCAACATGTATAAAACGCAACATGTATAAAACGCAACATGTATAAACGCAACATGTATAAAACGCAACATGTATAAAACGCAACATGTATAAACGCAACATGTATAAAACGCAACATGTATAAACGCAACATGTATAAACGCAACATGTATAAACGCATCATGTATAAACGCAACATGTATAAAACGCAACATGTATAAAACGCAACATGTATAAACGCAACATGTATAAAACGCAACATGTATAAACGCAACATGTATAAACGCAACATGTATAAACGCATCATGTATAAACGCAACATGTATAAACGCAACATGTATAAACGCAACATGTATAAAACGCAACATGTATAAACGCAACATGTATAAAACGCAACATGTATAAACGCAACATGTATAAACGCAACATGTATAAAACGCAACATGTATAAAACGCAACATGTATAAAACGCAACATGTATAAAACGCAACATGTATAAAACGCAACATGTATAAAACGCAACATGTATAAAACGCAACATGTATAAAACGCAACATGTATAAAACGCAACATGTATAAAACACAACATGTATAAAACGCAACATGTATAAAACGCAACATGTATAAACGCAACATGTATAAAACGCAACATGTATAAAACGCAACATGTATAAAACGCAACATGTATAAAACGCAACATGTATAAAACGCAACATGTATAAAACGCAACATGTATAAAACGCAACATGTATAAAACGCAACATGTATAAAACGCAACATGTATAAAACGCAACATGTATAAAACGCAACATGTATAAAACGCAACATGTATAAAACACAACATGTATAAACGCAACATGTATAAAACGCAACATGTATAAACGCAACATGTATAAAACGCAACATGTATAAAACGCAACATGTATAAACGCAACATGTATAAACGCAACATGTATAAAACGCAACATGTATAAACGCAACATGTATAAAACGCAACATGTATAAAACGCAACATGTATAAACGCAACATGTATAAAACGCAACATGTATAAAACGCAACATGTATAAACGCAACATGTATAAAACGCAACATGTATAAACGCAACATGTATAAACGCAACATGTATAAACGCATCATGTATAAACGCAACATGTATAAAACGCAACATGTATAAAACGCAACATGTATAAACGCAACATGTATAAAACGCAACATGTATAAACGCAACATGTATAAACGCAACATGTATAAACGCATCATGTATAAACGCAACATGTATAAACGCAACATGTATAAACGCAACATGTATAAAACGCAACATGTATAAACGCAACATGTATAAAACGCAACATGTATAAACGCAACATGTATAAACGCAACATGTATAAAACGCAACATGTATAAAACGCAACATGTATAAACGCAACATGTATAAAACGCAACATGTATAAACGCATCATGTAAAGTGTCGGTCCTATGTTTTATGAACGGAAATAAAAGATCCCAGAAATGTTCCATACCCACAAAAAGCTTCAAGGCTTTGTTCTTAACTGACGTGCCTAGTTAAATAAATGTTAAAAATATATAATAATAAACAAATTACACAAGTTCGCCTTGTGCTGGGGACAATAAAAAGCCACTCTAAAATGTGCAGTTTTGTCACACAATACAATGCCACAGATGTCTCAAGTTGAGTGAGTGTGCAGTTAGCGTACTGACTGCAGGAATGTCCAAAATTCTCTGTTGCCTGAGAATTTTATGGTAATTTCTCTCCCTTAAGCCACTTCCAATGTCGTTTGTATTGAAAATGGCAATACGGCCAACAGGCCACAAAACCACAGACCACATTTATGGCGCATGTGGGCATGTGGTTTGCTGAAGTCAACGTTGTGAACAGAGTGCACCATGTTGGGGTTATGGTATGGGCAGGCATAAGCTATGGACAACGAACACAATTGCATTTTATCAATGACAATTTGAATGCTCACAGATATCGTGACGAGATCCTGAGGCCTATTGTCGTGCCATTCATCCACCGCCATCACCTCATGTTTCAGAATGTAACAAGGATCTGTGGTGTGTGTGTGTCTGTGTGTGTTATGTGTGGTGTGTGTGTGTGTTATGTGTGTTATGTGTGGTGTGTGTGGTGTGTGTGTGTTATGTGGTGTGTGTGTGTGGTGTGTGTGGGGTGTGTGTGGTGTGTGTGGTGTGGGTGTGGTGTGTGTCTGTGTGTGTTATGTGGTGTGTGTGTGGTGTGTGTTTGTGTGTGTGTGTGTGTGTGTGGTGTGGGTGTTGGTGTGTGTGTGTGGTGTGTGTGTGTGTGTTTAAGCCTATGTGTGAGCTATGATGTGGTGTGACTCGGTTAAGTGTACAATAAGTGCTTGGAGCTATTTATGTAAAAACCTCCAGGGCCAAGGACTCACTCACGTAAAATATCATACATCTGTATTGTACGTGTCAGAGAACAGGCATCAGAGGCATTCCCTTAGTCTGGTTTGTCTCAGACAGCTGCTGACTGTAAAAAACACACGGTCCAGATTGGCCCTGGTACTGTGTAGATCTATTACTGTACTCTGCTCTGGTCCACCGGGCCCTCAGACAGCTGCTGACTGTAGAACACACGGTCCAGATTGGCCCTGGTACTGTGTAGATGTATTAAACAGCAGATATGAGAGATGAGACTTTACACAGATGCGCTTCACGCTGCTACACATTTAGCCTTGAATGTTTTAAACACCTTTGTGTTAAGTTTGTGCAACGTCTTCTCTCTGAGCCCTCTGAGTGGTGCTCCCCCCCGGGGACCATGTAAGGGAAAGGTAGACAGACAGACAGACAGACAGACAGACAGACAGACAGACAGACAGACAGACAGACAGACAGACAGACAGACAGACAGACAGACAGACAGACAGACAGACAGACAGGCAGACAGACAGACAGACAGACAGACAGGCAGACAGACAGACAGACAGGAAGGCAGACAGACAGACAGACAGACAGACAGACAGACAGACAGACAGACAGGCAGACAGACAGACAGACAGACAGACAG
>NC_092170.1:38526686-38529186 GCF_045791955.1 Oncorhynchus clarkii lewisi
TATACAAACTGAATTTGGCATGAGGGTCTGTTATACAAACTGAATTTGGCATGAGGGTCTGTTATACAAACTGAATTTGTCATGAGGGTCTGTTATACAAACTGAATTTGTCATGAGGGTCTGCTATACAAACTGAATTTGTCATGAGGGTCTGTTATACAAACTGAATTTGTCATGAGGGTCTGCTATACAAACTGAATTTGGCATGAGGGTCTGCTATACAAACTGAATTTGGCATGAGGGTCTGCTATACAAACTGAATTTGGCATGAGGGTCTGCTATACAAACTGCATTTGGCATGAGGGTCTGCTATACAAACTGAATTTGGCATGAGGGTCTGTTATACAAACTGAATTTGGCATGAGGGTCTGCTATACAAACTGAATTTGGCATGAGGGTCTGCTATACAAACTGAATTTGGCATGAGGGTCTGTTATACAAACTGAATTTGGCATGAGGGTCTGCTATACAAACTGAATTTGGCATGAGGGTCTGCTATACAAACTGATGGAAAGTGGGGTTGGGGAAAAACATACAACATTATATAAATCCATGTACACGAACAAGTCTGAGGTTAAAATAAGCATAAAACAAATACATTTCTTCCCACAAAAATAATGGTGTTCCAAAAAAGGTCCAGTTATCAAGACCACAAATACAAATTCCACCCTTGAGCACACAAAAAACTATACATACCTCGGCCTAAACATCAGCGCTACAGAAGCTGTGAACGAGCTGAGAGGGGGTCGCCTTGTAAGGTTCTGTATTTATTTTCGTATTCAACCTTGTTTTCTGTTTCTTTGTGTTCTGGAACATAGCCCTGTTTCTATGTGTTCTGGAACATAGCCCTGTTTCTTTGTGTTCTGGAACGTAGCCCTGTTTCTTTGTGGTCTGGAACGTAGCCCTGTTTCTTTGTGTTCTGGAACATAGCCCTGTTTCTTTGTGTTCTGGAACGTAGCCCTGTTTCTTTGTGTTCTGGAACATAGCCCTGTTTCTTTGTGTTCTGGAATGTAGCCCTGTTTCTTTGTGTTCTGGAACGTAGCCCTGTTTCTTTGTGTTCTGGAACATAGCCCTGTTTCTTTGTGTTCTGGAACGTAGCCCTGTTTCTTTGTGTTCTGGAACATAGCCCTGTTTCTTTGTGTTCTGGAACGTAGCCCTGTTTCTTTGTGTTCTGGAACATAGCCCTGTTTCTTTGTGTTCTGGAACATAGCCCTGTTTCTTTGTGTTCTGGAACATAGCCCTGTTTCTTTGTGTTCTGGAACGTAGCCCTGTTTCTTTGTGTTCTGGAACGTAGCCCTGTTTCTTTGTGTTCTGGAATGTAGCCCTGTTTCTTTGTGTTCTGGAATGTAGTCCTGTTTCTTTGTGTTCTGGAACATAGCCCTGTTTCTTTGTGTTCTGGAACGTAGCCCTGTTTCTTTGTGTTCTGGAATGTAGCCCTGTTTCTATGTGTTCTGGAACATAGCCCTGTTTCTTTGTGTTCTGGAACGTAGCCCTGTTTCTTTGTGTTCTGGAATGTAGCCCTGTTTCTTTGTGTTCTGGAATGTAGCCCTGTTTCTTTGTGTTCTGGAACATAGCCCTGTTTCTTTGTGTTCTGGAACGTGGCCCTGTTTCTTTGTGTTCTGGAACATAGCCCTGTTTCTTTGTGTTCTGGAACGTGGCCCTGTTTCTTTGTGTTCTGGAATGTAGCCCTGTTTCTTTGTGTTCTGGAACATAGCCCTGTTTCTTTGTGTTCTGGAACGTAGCCCTGTTTCTTTGTGTTCTGGAATGTAGCCCTGTTTCTTTGTGTTCTGGAATGTAGCCCTGTTTCTTTGTGTTCTGGAACGTAGCCCTGTTTCTTTGTGTTCTGGAACATAGCCCTGTTTCTTTGTGTTCTGGAATGTAGCCCTGTTTCTTTGTGTTCTGGAACGTGGCCCTGTTTCTATGTGTTCTGGAACGTAGCCCTGTTTCTTTGTGTTCTGGAACATAGCCCTGTTTCTTTGTGTTCTGGAACGTAGCCCTGTTTCTATGTGTTCTGGAACATAGCCCTGTTTCTTTGTGTTCTGGAACATAGCCCTGTTTCTTTGTGTTCTGGAACGTGGCCCTGTTTCTTTGTGTTCTGGAATGTAGCCCTGTTTCTTTGTGTTCTGGAACGTAGCCCTGTTTCTTTGTGTTCTGGAACATAGCCCTGTTTCTTTGTGTTCTGGAACATAGCCCTGTTTCTTTGTGTTCTGGAACGTAGCCCTGTTTCTTTGTGTTCTGGAACATAGCCCTGTTTCTTTGTGTTCTGGAATGTAGCCCTGTTTCTTTGTGTTCTGGAATGTAGCCCTGTTTCTATGTGTTCTGGAATGTAGCCCTGTTTCTATGTGTTCTGGAACATAGCCCTGTTTCTTTGTGTTCTGGAACGTGGCCCTGTTTCTTTGTGTTCTGGAACATAGCCCTGTTTCTTTGTGTTCTGGAATGTAGCCCTGTTTCTATGTGTTCTGGAACGTAGCCCTGTTTCTATGTGTTCTGGAACATAGCC
>NC_092170.1:38534186-38547902 GCF_045791955.1 Oncorhynchus clarkii lewisi
ACTACTGTCTGTTGAGACCACTACTGTCTGTTGAGACACTACTGTCTGTTGAGACCACTACTGTCTGTTGAGACCACTACTGTCTCAACACAACACTAAACAATACACTAATTGCACTATAATGGTGATAAACAGTGCCCACAAGCTGTTAGGTCCTACATAAAGCTGTTCCAACAGCAGAACCTTTCTTTTCAGCACCATGGAGTGAATCCTTACCACCGCTACACCTGGTTATCAGCGGAGCCTTCTCTGGTAGCGAAACAGTTCATTCATTCTCATAAACAAATGTGGTGTCTACTGTCAATTGAGATGTACAAACTATGGCATAAGGGGACGAAGAGCGTATAGGAGGCAATCCGTAATTTTGATTAAGACAATGACAATGAGCGAGCTAGGACACACACACACACACGCCTCCCTGTCAACCACCAGCTCTAGACCCGCCTCCCTGTCAACCACCAGCTCTAGACCCGCCTCCCTGTCAACCACCAGCTCTAGACCCACCTCCCTCTTCAGCTCCTCCCCCTCCTCCTCCAGTACTGTTGAGACACTACTGTCTGTTGAGACCACTACTGTCTGTTGAGATCACTACTGTCTGTTGAGGCACTACTGTCTGTTGAGACCACTACTGTCTGTTGAGACCACTACTGTCTGTTGAGACCACTACTGTCTGTTGAGACCACTACTGTCTGTTGAGACCACTACTGTCTCAACACAACACTAAACAATACACTAATTGCACTATAATGGTGATAAACAGTGCCCACAAGCTGTTAGGTCCTACATAAAGCTGTTCCAACAGCAGAACCTTTCTTTTCAGCACCATGGAGTGAATCCTTACCACCGCTACACCTGGTTATCAGCGGAGCCTTCTCTGGCAGCGAAACAGTTCATTCATTCTCATAAACAAATGTGGTGTCTACTGTCAATTGAGATGTACAAACTATGGCATAAGGGGACGAAGAGCGTATAGGAGGCAATCCGTAATTTTGATTAAGACAATGACAATGAGCGAGCTAGGACATATACAGTGCCTTGCGAAAGTATTGGGCCCCCTTGAACTTTGCGACCTTTTGCCACATTTCAGGCTTCAAACATAAAGATATAAAACTGTATTTTTTTGTGAAGAATCAACAACAAGTGGGACACAATCATGAAGTGGAACGACATTTATTGGATATTTCAAACTTTTTTAACAAATCAAAAACTGAAAAATTGGACGTGCAAAATTATTCAGCCCCCTTAAGTTAATACTTTGTAGCGCCACCTTTTGCTGCGATTACAGCTGTAAGTCGCTTGGGGTATGTCTCTATCAGTTTTGCACATCGAGAGACTGACATTTTTTCCCATTCCTCCTTGCAAAACAGCTCGAGCTCAGTGAGGTTGGATGGAGAGCATTTGTGAACAGCAGTTTTCAGTTCTTTCCACAGATTCTCGATTGGATTCAGGTCTGGACTTTGACTTGGCCATTCTAACACCTGGATATGTTTATTTTTGAACCATTCCATTGTAGATTTTGCTTTATGTTTTGGATCATTGTCTTGTTGGAAGACAAATCTCCGTCCCAGTCTCAGGTCTTTTGCAGACTCCATCAGGTTTTCTTCCAGAATGGTCCTGTATTTGGCTCCATCCATCTTCCCATCAATTTTAACCATCTTCCCTGTCCCTGCAGAAGAAAAGCAGGCCCACACCATGATGCTGCCACCACCATGTTTGACAGTGGGGATGGTGTGTTCAGCTGTGTTGCTTTTACGCCAAACATAACGTTTTGCATTGTTGCCAAAAAGTTCAATTTTGGTTTCATCTGACCAGAGCACCTTCTTCCACATGTTTGGTGTGTCTCCCAGGTGGCTTGTGGCAAACTTTAAACAACACTTTTTATGGATATCTTTAAGAAATGGCTTTCTTCTTGCCACTCTTCCATAAAGGCCAGATTTGTGCAATATACGACTGATTGTTGTCCTATGGACAGAGTCTCCCACCTCAGCTGTAGATCTCTGCAGTTCATCCAGAGTGATCATGGGCCTCTTGGCTGCATCTCTGATCAGTCTTCTCCTTGTATGAGCTGAAAGTTTAGAGGGACGGCCAGGTCTTGGTAGATTTGCAGTGGTCTGATACTCCTTCCATTTCAATATTATCGCTTGCACAGTGCTCCTTGGGATGATTAAAGCTTGGGAAATCTTTTTGTATCCAAATCCGGCTTTAAACTTCTTCACAACAGTATCTCGGACCTGCCTGGTGTGTTCCTTGTTCTTCATGATGCTCTCTGCGCTTTTAACGGACCTCTGAGACTATCACAGTGCAGGTGCATTTATACGGAGACTTGATTACACACAAGTGGATTGTATTTATCATCATTAGTAATTTAGGTCAACATTGGATCATTCAGAGATCCTCATTGAACTTCTGGAGAGAGTTTGCTGCACTGAAAGTAAAGGGGCTGAATAATTGTGCACGCCCAATTTGTCAGTTTTTGATTTGTTAAAAAAGTTTGAAATATCCAATAAATGTCGTTCCACTTCAAGATTGTGTCCCACTTGTTGTTGATTCTTCACAAAAAAAATACAGTTTTATATCTTTATGTTTGAAGCCTGAAATGTGGCAAAAGGTCGCAAAGTTCAAGGGGGCCGAATACTTTCGCAAGGCACTGTAGGCGCAGGGGTACAGGGGTATAGGGGCAGGGGTATAGAGGCAGGGGTACAGGGGCAGGGGTACAGGGGTTCAGAGGCAGGGGAGGCAGGGGTACAGGGGCAGGGTAGAGGGGCAGGGGTATAGAGGCAGGGGTACAGGGGCAGGGGTATAGAGGCAGGGGTACAGGGGCAGGGGTATAGAGGCAGGGGTACAGGGGCAGGGGTACAGGGGAAGGGGTACAGGGACAGGGGTACAGGGGCAGGGGTACAGGGGAAGGGGTACTGGGGCAGGGGTACAGGGACAGGGGTACAGGGGCAGGGGTACAGGGGCAGGGGTACTGGGGCACAGAGGCAGGGGTACAGGGGTACAAGGTGCATGTGTGTGTGTCTTTGTGTGACCACTTCCTTCTCTCTGGGTACATGTCCGTGTGAGGAACACGGGTGGAGTGTGTGTGTGTGTGTGTGTGTGTGTGTGTGTGTGTGTGTGTGTGTGTGTGTGTGTGTGTGTGTATGTGTGTGTGTGTGAGTAAGTGTGTGTGAAAATGTGTGCGAGAGAGACCACTTTCTTCTCTCTGGGTGAGCGTCCGTGTGAGGGGCAGGAAACTGGAGGGAGAGCAGTGTAATTTTCTCTGAATCAGAAGCCATTCCTCTTAATACCGGCGTGCTGAGGCTGAAACCTCACTAAACCCTCCTTAACCCCCTCCATCAGACTGGCGCAGGGGATAAGACCAACATAACAAACACAACACACATTTCAGCCGTGGGGGTGTGAGAGCGTGCCGTGTCTTCACTGCACATAGGGCTTGGTGTAAGAGAGACTGGACTGGTGGCCTGTCATCATAAAAATATCATCACCTCCTCTGACTTGGAGTGGGTTAGAATGCCTTTATTTAAACATGGAACTTTGTATCTCTGCTGTGGTCATTGTGTGGTGCTGGAGGGAGGGAGACAAGGTTGTCTAAGACTATAGGAACAACAGGGTACTCTTTTAGTACCTTGAAGCCCTGCTCCTGTCTGTAGTCGTCCTCCATCTTAGTCATCCTCTCACTGTCAACATCAATACAGCACAACATCAATACAACATCAACACAACATCAATACAGCACAACATCAATACAACATCAACATCAATACAGCATCAACACAACATCAATACAGCACAACATCAATACAACACAACATCAATACAGCATCAACACAACATCAATACAACACAACATCAATACAGCATCAACACAACATCAATACAGCACAACATCAATACAACATCAATACAGCACAACATCAATACAACATCAATACAGCATCAATACAACATCAATACAGCACAACATCAATACAACATCAATACAACACAACATCAATACAGCATCAATACAGCATCAATACAACATCAATACAACATCAATACAACACAACATCAATACAACACAACATCAATACAACATCAATACAACATCAATACAACATCAATACAACATCAATACAACACAACATCAATACAACATCAATACAACATAAATACAACATCAATACAACATCAATACAACATCAATACAACATCAATACAACATCAACACAACATCAATACAACATCAATACAACACAACATCAACACAACACCAACACAACATCAATACAACATCAATACAACATCAATACAACATCAATACAACATCAATACAACATCAACATCAATACAACATCAACATCAATACAACATCAATACAACATCAATACAACATCAATACAACATCAATACAACATCAACATCAATACAACATCAATACAACATCAATACAACATCAACATCAATACAACACAACATCAATACAACATCAATACAACATCAATACAACATCAATACAACATCAATACAACATCAACACAACATCAATACAACATCAATACAACACAACATCAACACAACATCAACACAACATCAATACAACATCAATACAACACAACATCAATACAACATCAACATCAATACAACATCAATACAACATCAATACAACACAACATCAATACAACATCAATACAACATCAATACAACATCAATACAACATCAATACAACATCAACACAACATCAATACAACATCAATACAACATCAATACAACACAAGATCAATACAACATCAACATCAATACAACATCAATACAACATCAATACAACACCAACACAACATCAATACAACATCAATACAACATCAATACAACATCAATACAACACCAACACAACATCAATACAACATCAATACAACATCAATACAACATCAATACAACATCAATACAACACAACACCAACACAACATCAATACAACATCAATACAACATCAAAACAACATCAATACAACATCAATACAACATCAATACAACATCAATACAACACAACATCAATACAACATCAACATCAATACAACATCAATACAACATCAATACAACATCAACATCAATACAACATCAATACAACATCAATACAACATCAATACAACATCAATACAACATCAATACAACACAACATCAATACAACATCAACAATACAACAATACAACATCAATACAACATCAATACAACATCAACATCAATACAACATCAATACAACATCAATACAACATCAATACAACATCAATACAACATCAATACAACACAACATCAATACAACATCAACATCAATACAACATCAATACAACATCAATACAACATCAACATCAATACAACATCAATACAACATCAATACAACATCAATACAACATCAATACAACATCAATACAACACCAACACAACATCAATACAACATCAATACAACATCAATACAACATCAATACAACACCAACACAACATCAATACAACATCAATACAACATCAATACAACACAACATCAATACAACATCAACACAACATCAACATCAATACAACATCAATACAACACCAACACAACATCAATACAACATCAATACAACATCAATACAACACAACATCAATACAACATCAACACAACATCAACATCAACATCAATACAACATCAATACAACATCAATACAACATCAATACAACATCAATACAACATCAATACAGCACAACATCAATACAACATCAATACAACATCAATACAACATCAATACAACACCAACACAACATCAATACAACATCAATACAACATCAATACAACATCAATACAACATCAATACAACACAACATCAATACAACATCAATACAACACAACATCAATACAACATCAATACAACATCAATACAACACAACATCAATACAACATCAACACAACATCAATACAACATCAATACAACATCAACACAACATCAACATCAACATCAATACAACATTAATACAACATCAATACAACATCAATACAACATCAATACAACACAACATCAATACAACATCAATACAACACAACATCAATACAGCATCAATACAACATCAATACAACATCAATACAACATCAATACAACACAACATCAATACAACACAACATCAATACAACATCAATACAACATCAATACAACATCAATACAACATCAATACAGCATCAATACAACATCAATACAACATCAATACAACACAACATCAATACAACATCAATACAACATCAATACAACACCAACACAACATCAATACAACACCAACACAACTTCAATACAGCACAACATCAATACAACATCAATACAGCATCAATACAGCACAACATCAATACAGCATCAATACAACATCAATACAACATCAATACAACACAACATCAATACAACACAACATCAATACAGCACAACATCAATACAGCATCAATACAACATCAATACAACACAACATCAATACAACACAACATCAATACAACACAACATCAATACAACGCAACATCAATACAGCACAACATCAATACAGCATCAACACAACATCAATACAACATCAATACAACACAACATCAATACAACACAACATCAATACAGCATCAACACAACATCAATACAACACAACATCAATACAACACAACATCAATACAGCATCAACACAACATCAATACAACATCAATACAACACAACATCAATACAACACAACATCAATACAGCATCAACACAACATAAATACAACATCAATACAACACAACATCAATACAGCACAACATCAATACAACATCAACACAACATCAATACAACATCAATACAACATCAATACAACACAACATCAATACAACATCAACACAACATCAATACAACATCAATACAACATAAACACAACATCAATACAACATCAACACAACATCAACACAACATCAATACAACATCAATACAACATCAATACAACATCAATACAACATCAACACAACATCAACACAACATCAACATCAACACAACATCAACACAAAATCAATACAACATCAATACAACATCAATACAACATCAATACAGCACAACATCAATACAGCACAACATCAATGCAACATCAACACAACATCAATACAACATCAATACAACATCAATACAACACAACATCAATACAACATCAACACAACATCAATACAACATCAATACAACATCAACACAACATCAATACAACATCAACACAACATCAATACAACATCAACACAACATCAATACAACATCAATACAACATCAATACAACATCAATACAACATCAACACAACATCAACACAACATCAACATCAACACAACATCAACACAACATCAATACAACATCAACACAACATCAACACAACATCAATACAACATCAATACAACATCAATGCAACATCAACACAACATCAACATCAACACAACATCAACACAAAATCAATACAACATCAATACAACATCAATACAACATCAATACAGCACAACATCAATACAGCACAACATCAATACAACATCAACACAACATCAATACAACATCAATACAACATCAATACAACACAACATCAATACAACATCAACACAACATCAATACAACATCAATACAACATCAACACAACATCAATACAACATCAACACAACGTCAATACAACATCAACACAACATCAATACAACATCAATACAACATCAATACAACATCAATACAACATCAACACAACATCAACACAACATCAACATCAACACAACATCAACACAACATCAATACAACATCAACACAACATCAATACAACATCAATACAACATCAATACAGCATCAACACAACATCAACACAACATCAATACAACATCAATACAACATCAACATCAACATCAATACAGCATCAATACAACATCAACACAACATCAACACAACATCAATACAACATCAATACAGCACAACATCAATACAGCATCAATACAGCACAACATCAATACAACATCAATACAACATCAACACAACATCAATACAACACAACATCAATACAACACAACATCAATACAACACAACATCAATACAACACAACATCAATACAACATCAATACAGCATCAACACAACATCAATACAACACAACATCAATACAGCACAACATCAATACAACAAAACATCAATACAGCACAACATCAATACAGCATCAACACAACATCAATACAGCATCAACACAACATCAATACAACACAACATCAATACAACACAACATCAATACAACACAACATCAATACAACACAACATCAATACAGCACAACATCAATACAACACAACATCAATACAACACAACATCAATACAACACAACATCAATACAACACAACATCAATTCAACACAACATCAATACAACACAACATCAACACAACATCAACACAACACCAATACAACATCAATACAGCACAACATCAATACAGCACAACATCAATACAGCACAACATCAATACAGCATCAACACAACATCAATACAGCACAACATCAATACAACACAACATCAATACAGCATCAACACAACATCAATACAGCATCAACACAACATCAATACAGCATCAACACAACATCAACATCAATACAACATCAACACAACACCAACACAACATCAACACAACATCAAAACAACATCAATACAACATCAACACAACATCAATACAACATCAACACAACATCAATACAACATCAACACAACACCAACACAACATCAATACAACACAACATCAACACAACATCAATACAACATCAACACAACATCAACACAACATCAATACAACATCAACACAACATCAATACAACATCAACACAACACCAACACAACATCAATACAACACAACATCAACACAACATCAATACAACATCAACACAACATCAACACAACATCAACACAACATCAATACAACACCAAAACAACATCAATACAACATCAACATCAATACAACATCAATACAACATCAACACAACATCAACACAACATCAATACAACATCAACATCAATACAACATCAACATCAATACAACATCAATACAACATCAATACAACATCAATACAACATCAACACAACATCAACACAACATCAATACAACATCAACATCAATACAACATCAACATCAATACAACATCAATACAACATCAATACAACATCAACATCAATACAACATCAATACAACATCAATACAACATCAACACAACATCAATACAGCACAACACAACATCAATGCAACATCAACATCAATACAGCACAACACAACATCAATACAACATCAACACAACATCAATACAACATCAACATCAATACAACATCAATACAACATCAATACAACATCAATACAACATCAACATCAATACAACATCAATACAACATCAACATCAATACAACATCAATACAACATCAACACAACATCAACACAGCACAACATCAACATCAATACAACATCAATACAACATCAATACAACATCAATACAGCACAACATCAATACAACAAAACATCAATACAGCACAACATCAATACAGCATCAACACAACATCAATACAGCATCAACACAACATCAATACAACACAACATCAATACAACACAACATCAATACAACACAACATCAATACAACACAACATCAATACAGCACAACATCAATACAACACAACATCAATACAACACAACATCAATACAACACAACATCAATACAACACAACATCAATTCAACACAACATCAATACAACACAACATCAACACAACATCAACACAACACCAATACAACATCAATACAGCACAACATCAATACAGCACAACATCAATACAGCACAACATCAATACAGCATCAACACAACATCAATACAGCACAACATCAATACAACACAACATCAATACAGCATCAACACAACATCAATACAGCATCAACACAACATCAATACAGCATCAACACAACATCAACATCAATACAACATCAACACAACACCAACACAACATCAACACAACATCAAAACAACATCAATACAACATCAACACAACATCAATACAACATCAACACAACATCAATACAACATCAACACAACACCAACACAACATCAATACAACACAACATCAACACAACATCAATACAACATCAACACAACATCAATACAACATCAACACAACATCAATACAACATCAACACAACATCAATACAACATCAACACAACATCAATACAACATCAACACAACACCAACACAACATCAATACAACACAACATCAACACAACATCAATACAACATCAACACAACATCAACACAACATCAACACAACATCAATACAACACCAAAACAACATCAATACAACATCAACATCAATACAACATCAATACAACATCAACACAACATCAACACAACATCAATACAACATCAACATCAATACAACATCAACATCAATACAACATCAATACAACATCAATACAACATCAATACAACATTAACACAACATCAACACAACATCAATACAACATCAACATCAATACAACATCAACATCAATACAACATCAATACAACATCAATACAACATCAACATCAATACAACATCAATACAACATCAATACAACATCAACACAACATCAATACAGCACAACACAACATCAATACAACATCAACATCAATACAGCACAACACAACATCAATACAACATCAACACAACATCAATACAACATCAACATCAATACAACATCAATACAACATCAATACAACATCAATACAACATCAACATCAATACAACATCAATACAACATCAACATCAATACAACATCAATACAACATCAACACAACATCAACACAGCACAACATCAACATCAATACAACATCAATACAACATCAATACAACATCAATACAGCACAACATCAATACAACATCAATACAACATCAATACAACATCAATACAGCACAACATCAATACAACATCAATACAACATCAATACAACATCAATACAGCACAACATCAACATCAATAGAACATCAATACAACATCAATACAACATCAACACAACACCAACACAACATCAATACAACATCAACACAACATCAACACAACATCAACATCAATACAACATCAACACAACATCAATACAACATCAATACAACATCAACACAACATCAACACAACATCAACACAACATCAACATCAATACAACATCAACACAACATCAACACAACATCAATACAACATCAACACAACATCAATACAACATCAACACAACATCAATACAACATCAATACAACACAACATCAACACAAAATCAATACAACATCAACACAACACCAACACAACATCAATACAACATCAACACAACACCAACACAACATCAATACAACATCAACATCAATACAACATCAACACAACATCAATACAACATCAACACAACATCAATACAACATCAACACAACACCAACACAACATCAATACAACATCAACATCAACACAACATCAACACAAAATCAATACAACATCAACACCACACCAACACAACATCAATACAACATCAACACAACATATATACAACATCAACACAACATCAATACAACACAACATCAATACAGCATCAACACAACACCAACACAACATCAATACAACACCAATACAAAATCAACACAACATCAATACAACACAACACCAACACAACATCAACACAACACCAATACAACATCAATACAACATCAATACAACATCAAAACAACATCAATACAGCATCAACACAACACCAACACAACATCAATACAAAATCAACACAACATCAATACAGCATCAACATCAATACAACATCAACACAACATCAACACAACATCAATACAACATCAACACAACATCAATACAACACAACATCAACACAACATCAATACAATATCAACACAACATCAATACAACACAACATCAACACAACATCAATACAACATCAATACAACATCAACACAACATCAATACAACATCAACACAACATCAATACAACATCAACACAACATCAATACAACATCAATACAACATCAATACAACATCAATACAACATCAATACAACATCAATACAAAATCAACACAACATCAACACAACATCAATACAACATCAACACAACATCAATACAACACAACATCAACACAACATCAATACAACATCAACACAACATCAATACAACATCAATACAACATCAATACAACATCAACACAACATCAATACAACATCAACACAACATCAACATCAATACAACATCAACACAACATCAATACAGCACAACATCAATACAACATCAATACAACATCAACACAACATCAACACAACATCAATACAACATCAACACAACATCAATACAACACAACATCAATACAACATCAACACAACATCAATACAACATCAATACAACATCAATACAACATCAACACAACATCAATACAACATCAATACAACATCAACACAACATCAACATCAATACAACATCAACACAACATCAATACAGCACAACATCAATACAACATCAATACAACATCAACACAACATCAACACAACATCAACACAACATCAATACAACACCAACACAACATCAATACAACATCAATACAACATCAATACAACATCAATACAACACAACATCAATACAACATCAATACAACACAACATCAACACAACATCAATACAACATCAACACAACATCAATACAACACAACATCAACACAACATCAATACAACATCAATACAACATCAACACAACATCAATACAACATCAATACAGCACAACATCAATACAACATCAACACAACATCAATACAACATCAATACAACATCAACACAACATCAACACAACATCAACACAACATCAATACAACATCAACACAACATCAATACAACATCAATACAACATCAACACAACATCAATACAACATCAATACAACATCAACACAACATCAACACAACATCAACACAACATCAATACAACATCAATACAACATCAATACAACATCAACACAACATCAATACAACATCAACATCAATACAACATCAATACAGCATCAATACAACATCAATACAGCACAACATCAATACAACATCAATACAGCACAACATCAATACAACATCAACACAACATCAATACAACACCAACACAACATCAATACAACATCAACACAACATCAACACAACATCAACATCAATACAACATCAATACAACATCAACACAACATCAATACAACATCAACACAACATCAACACAACATCAACACAACATCAACACAACATCAACACAACATCAATACAACACAACACAACATCAACACAACATCAACACAACATCAATACAACATCAATACAACATCAACACAACATCAACACAACATCAATACAACATCAACACAACATCAACACAACATCAACATCAATACAACATCAACACAACATCAACATTAATACATCAACACAACATCAACACAACATCAACATCAACACAACATCAATACAACACAATATCAACACAACATCAATACAACATCAACACAACATCAACACAACATCAATACAACACAACATCGACATCAACACAACATCAATACAACACAATATCAAAACAACATCAATACAACATCAACACAACACCAACACAACATCAATACAACACCAACACAACATCAACACAACATCAATACATCAACACAACATCAACACAACATCAACACAACATCAACACAACATCAACATCAACACAAC
>NC_092170.1:38548002-38550502 GCF_045791955.1 Oncorhynchus clarkii lewisi
TCAACACAACATCAACACAACATCAACACAACATCAACACAACATCAATACATCAACACAACATCAACACAACATCAACACAACACCAACATCAACACAACATCAACACAACATCAACACAACATCAACATCAACATCAACACAACATCAACACAACATCAACACAACATCAATACAACATCAACACAACATCAACACAACATCAACATCAACACAACATCAACACAACATCAATACAACATCAACATCAACACAACATGAATTGAGCCAGCAGCATACCACCCTGTATACCACTGATGGCTTGCCTCTGAAGCTAAACAGGGTTGGTCCCTGGATGGTCCCTGGATGGTCCCTGGATGGGAGACCAGATGCTGCTGGAAGTGGTGTTGGAGGGCCAGTAGGAGGCACTCTTTCCTCTGGTCTAAAAAATATCCCAATGCCCCAGGGCAGTGATTGGCAGTGACACTGCCCTGTGTAGGGTGCCGTCTTTCGGATGGGATGTTAAACGGGTGTCCTGACTCTCTGAGGTCATTAAAGATCCCATGACACTTATCGTAAGAGTAGGGGGTGTTAACCCCGGTGTCCTGGCTAAATTCCCAATCTGGCCCTCGAACCATCACGGTCACCTAATAATCCCCAGTTTACAATTGGCTCATTCATCCCCCTCCTCTCCCCTGTAACTATTCCCCAGGTCGTTGCTGCAAATGAGAACGTGTTTTCAGTCAACTTACCTGGTAAAATAACAAATAAATACAAAACAATGTCAGTTTAAACACTTTCCTCAACATCATACCATAACTACTAGATGAAACGGTCAACAAATATTGTACGTTTATATTCGTGACTAGGACTGTGTTTGAGGTCACAGAGAGTCTGTCATCCATCTGTTAGTAACAACTAAAATGGTGGAACGTTCGCTTAAGGGGACAGGCACATTTCTGAAAAACATCACCACAGAGAAACCCATCCAAATAGCACACAAACCCTCACATCCAAACCAACACTATCATAAAGCTATGAGGAGACAATTAGAGCTGTGTGTTTGTGTGTGCCATAATGCCAGAGGGGACCAGGGCTAATCCCCAGACTCCCAGGAAGGGGACAGCGGTCAGTGTGCTGTCCTCAGTATGGGCGACCCAACGGCAGGAATCTGCTCTCCAATCCGCCAGGTTTTCTCTCCCAGCGTTCCTGAGAGGCAGGGACCTCGTGCTCAGAACAGCAGTCTGTGTGTGTGCGTGCATGGATGTAGTACTCAGACAGCGAGCCAGACATAAACAAACAAATGGAATCCTCCAGCTGTGCTGCTGTTCCAATGCCTGCCTTTTACCTCTAGACACTATAATTCACATTATAAACTGGGTGGTTCGAGCCCTGAATGCTGATTGGCTGACAGCCGTGGTATATTAGACCGTATACGACGGGTATAACAAAACATGTATTTTATACAGCTCTAATTCTGTGGTAAAACCAGTTTATAATAGCAATAAGGCACCTCGGGGGTTTGTTGTATACGGCCAATATACCACGGCTAAGGGCTGTATGCAAACACTCTATACTGGCCATATACCAAACCCTCTCAGGTCTTATTGCTGAAATTATACATACATACTGGATACTATAATAACAGTAATACACACTGGATACTATAATCACAGTAATACATACTGGATACTATAATCACAGTAATACACACTGGATACTATAATCACAGTAATACACACATACTGGATACTATAATCACAGTAATACACACTGGATACTATAATCACAGTACTACACACATACTGGATACTATAATCACAGTAATACACACTGGATACTATAATCACAGTAATACACACTGGACACTATAATCACAGTAATACACACTGGATACTATAATCACAGTAATACACACATACTGGATAGTATAATCACAGTAATACATACTGGATACTATACTCACAGTAATACACACATACTGGATACTATAATCACAGTAATACACACATACTGGATACTATAATAACAGTAATTCACACATACTGGATACTATAATCACAGTAATACACATTGGATACTATAATCACAGTAATACACATTGGATACTATAATAACAGTAATACATACTGGATACTATAATCACAGTAATACACACATACTGGATACGATAATCACAGTAATACATACTGGATACTATAATCACAGTAATACATACTGGATACTATAATCACAGTATTACACACATACTGGATACGATAATCACAGTAATACACACTGGATACTATAATCACAGTAATACACACATACTGGATACTATAATCACAATAATACACACTGGATAGTATAATCACAGTAATACACACATACTGGATACTATAATCACAGTAACACACACACACTGAATACTATAATCACAGTAATACACACTGGATACTATAATCACAGTAATAAATACTGGATACTATAATCACAGTAATACACACTGGATACTATAATCACAGTAATACACACTGGATAC
>NC_092170.1:38560502-38583002 GCF_045791955.1 Oncorhynchus clarkii lewisi
ATCGTTCACATCTTCTATGGAAGTTACCTTTGTCTCTCTCTCTCTCTCTCTCTCTCTCTCTCTCTCTCTCTCTCTCTCTCTCTCTCTCTCTCTCTCTCTCTCTCTCTCTCTCTCTCTCTCTCTAACACCCCTCTGTCTCCCCTCTGTCTCCCTTCTGTCTAGCTATCCTAATGATACTTCAGTCTGTTTAAGCAGCTTGGCTGTCTCTTGTTAATGTGTTAATCCTGCCGGTAATGCTAATCAGGTAGAACACAAAGCCTTAGACCACACAGACACTACTGACTCTCCTCTCACATTACATCATCGAATTATCAAAATGATCTGGCCGGTTTACTGCTTCTGCAAGCACAATGGAGTTCGACAACTTCTCCGTCATTTACTGCTAATTTGTAGTTCCTAAATACAGTGTGTCACTCCCGCTGTCTCCTGCTGCTGTTGCCAAGTGCAATACAGTGTGACACTCCCGCTGTCTCCTGCTGCTGTTGCCAAGTGCAATACAGTGTGACACTCCCGCTGTCTCCTGCTGCTGTTGCCAAGTGCAATACAGTGTGTCACTCCCGCTGTCTCCTGCTGCTGTTGCCAAGTGCAATACAGTGTGACACTCCCGCTGTCTCCTGCTGCTGTTGCCAAGTGCAATACAGTGTGTCACTCCCGCTGTCTCCTGCTGCTGTTGCCAAGTGCAATACAGTGTGTCACTCCCGCTGTCTCCTGCTGCTGTTGCCAAGTGCAATACAGTGTGTCACTCCCGCTGTTTCCTGCTGCTGTTGCCAAGTGCAATACAGTGTGTCACTCCCACTGTCTCCTGCTGCTGTTGCCAAGTGCAATACAGTGTGTCACTCCCGCTGTTTCCTGCTGCTGTTGCCAAATGTAATACAGTGTGTCACTCCCGCTGTCTCCTGCTGCTGTTGCCAAGTGCAATACAGTGTGTCACTCCCGCTGTCTCCTGCTGCTGTTGCCAAGTGCAATACAGTGTGACACTCCCGCTGTCTCCTGCTGCTGTTGCCAAGTGCAATACAGTGTGTCACTCCCGCTGTCTCCTGCTGCTGTTGCCAAGTGCAATACAGTGTGTCACTCCCGCTGTCTCCTGCTGCTGTTGCCAAGTGCAATACAGTGTGTCACTCCCGCTGTTTCCTGCTGCTGTTGCCAAGTGCAATACAGTGTGTCACTCCCACTGTCTCCTGCTGCTGTTGCCAAGTGCAATACAGTGTGTCACTCCCGCTGTCTCCTGCTGCTGTTGCCAAGTGTAATACAGTGTGTCACTCCCGCTGTTTCCTGCTGCTGTTGCCAAGTGTAATACAGTGTGTCACTCCCGCTGTCTCCTGCTGCTGTTGCCAAGTGCAATACAGTGTGTCACTCCCGCTGTCTCCTGCTGCTGTTGCCAAGTGCAATACAGTGTGTCACTCCCGCTGTTTCCTGCTGCTGTTGCCAAGTGCAATACAGTGTGTCACTCCCACTGTCTCCTGCTGCTGTTGCCAAGTGCAATACAGTATGGCACTCCCGCTGTCTCCTGCTGCTGTTGCCAAGTGCAATACAGTGTGGCACTCCCGCTGTCTCCTGCTGCTGTTGCCAAGTGCAATACAGTGTGTCACTCCCGCTGTCTCCTGCTGCTGTTGCCAAGTGCAATACAGAGTGTCACTCCCGCTGTCTCCTGCTGCTGTTGCCAAGTGCAATACAGTGTGACACTCCCGCTGTCTCCTGCTGCTGTTGCCAAGTGCAATACAGTGTGACACTCCCGCTGTCTCCTGCTGCTGTTGCCAAGTGCAATACAGTGTGTCACTCCCGCTGTCTCCTGCTGCTGTTGCCAAGTGCAATACAGTGTGTCACTCCCGCTGTCTCCTGCTGCTGTTGCCAAGTGCAATACAATGTGTCACTCCCTCTGTCTCCTGCTGCTGTTGCCAAGTGCAATACAGTGTGTCACTCCCGCTGTCTCCTGCTGCTGTTGCCAAGTGCAATACAGTGTGTCACTCCCGCTGTCTCCTGCTGCTGTTGCCAAGTGCAATTCAGTGTGTCACTCCCGCTGTTTCCTGCTGCTGTTGCCAAGTGCAATACAGTGTGTCACTCCCGCTGTCTCCTGCTGCTGTTGCCAAGTGCAATACAGTGTGTCACTCCCGCTGTCTCCTGCTGCTGTTGCCAAGTGCAATACAGTGTGTCACTCCCGCTGTTTCCTGCTGCTGTTGCCAAGTGTAATACAGTGTGTCACTCCCGCTGTCTCCTGCTGCTGTTGCCAAGTGCAGTACAGTGTGACAGTCCCGCTGTCTCCTGCTGCTGTTGCCAAGTGCAGTACAGTGTGTCACTCCCGCTGTCTCCTGCTGCTGTTGCCAAGTGCAATACAGTGTGACACTCCCGCTGTCTCCTGCTGCTGTTGCCAAGTGCAGTACAGTGTGACACTCCCGCTGTCTCCTGCTGCTGTTGCCAAGTGCAATACAGTGTGTCACTCCCGCTGTCTCCTGCTGCTGTTGCCAAGTGCAGTACAGTGTGACACTCCCGCTGTCTCCTGCTGCTGTTGCCAAGTGCAGTACAGTGTGACACTTGTGTGTGTGTGTGTGTGTGTGTGTATGTGTGTGTGTGTGTGTGTGTGTGTGTGTGTGTGTGTGTGGGGGGGGGGGGATACCCCTTCTTAATTGTAATCCCGACCTCGGCCCGACCATGGAAAACTAAAAAACCTGAAAAGGTGATCGGAATAGCCCAGTCGGACCCAGTGACTGGGCCTGATAGATCCCCTGGATATCTGAGCATGTCTGTGTGTGTGTGTGTGTGTGTGTGTGTGTGTGTGTGTGTGTGTGTGTGTGTGTGTGTGTGTGTGTGTTTGCATGTGTGTTTGTGTGTTAGACCTCCCGGAGTGTCAGAGCGTGCATTGTGTGTTAGACCTCCCGGAGTGTCAGAGCGTGCAAACTCACCCCCCCCCCCCCCCCCCCCAGTCGGGGTGGATTAGAGAGAGGCACGATGGGTAAATCTGGGAGCACTCTCTCACGCCAGCCAGCTTTATTAGACAGACAATACGTGTGTGTGTGTGTGTGTGTGTGTGTGTGTGTGTGTGTGTGTGTGTGTGTGTGTGTGTGTGTGTGTGTGTGTGTGTGTGTGTGTGTGTGTGTGTGTGTGTGTGTGTGTGTGTGTGTGTGAGAAGGCCCTCCATACGTCTCTAACCATCTACAGTGCTTTCCCATCCCAACCCATCAATTGGAGGACTTGCTCTCCATCGGTCTCCACATCTTGAACTGTAGATGTAGTCTCAGGTATGCGATTGAGGGCCATTGAAAACAGGACAATGATGAAGAGTAGACTGCATTAGAAAGCTGTCCAGTTTCTCCACCTATAGGCCCATTGACGTAGCCATTTCCTGCAGTAAAATGACCTAGTGGCCTCATGGGTGGTAAGTTCTTCATATTTTTCATAATTTCATATTTAACAAACATTAGATTTTTTTTTTAACTCGCTGATAAATCCGGTGTTTCTATGTCAAACGGTTTTGCTACATTTCAGTCTTCTGTGATTTCTGACATGGTTCAGGTGTCTTCTTTTTTTAAACCCGTAACCAATGTGTGTGAGGTGAATACGTTTGTTTCAAAGTAGATTTGTTTAAGACTACCCAGAAGCAGTCTGTATGACCCACAGCAGGTAAAAGGTTAATAAATAAACAAACACTCTGAAATGTCAGTGAACTTTCAGTCGTATCACGAACCCCCTGACGTGTCTCCTGTCAAACCGAGACAACTGCTCTCGTGAAAAATCTGACATATGAATTCATGGGACGGTTCAGAAACAGAAATAATAGCATCAGAATTTATATCATTTGAGGGATAATGTAACAGTTTCCACTAAACACAGTAGGTAAGAGAGCAGAAGGTCTAGGAATACTGTACTAACAGAACAGCTCTTCTTAGTCACAACACAACAGTGACAGGTGCAGACCTACTGAAATGAATCCTATTGAATACCCTTAGATTCTTTAAGTAACACCAGAGCGATATATTTATGGTTTTATGGATGCACTTGTTCATGTAAATATCTGACTCTGGGTGAGACTGTTTAAAGGACAAGAAGGACCCACACGCTATTATAGCTCCTAATTCAACGTTATTACCGTTATTATCACCGTTATTATCACTGTTATCGCCGTGATCACCGTTATCACCGTTATTACCGTTGTCACCATTATCATTACCGTTATTATTACCGTTATCACCATTATCACCGTTATTATTACTGTTATCGCCGTTATTACCGTTATCACCGTTATTATCACCGTTATCACCGTTATCACCATTATTATCACTGTTATCACCGTTATTACAGTTATCACCGTTATTATCACTGTTATCACCGTTATTACAGTTATCACCGTTATCACCGTTATTACAGTTATCACCGTTATTATCACTGTTATTGCCGTTATCACCGTTATTACAGTTATCACCGTTATCACCGTTATCACCGTTATTATCACTGGTATCACCGTTATTATCACTGTTATCGCCGTTATCACCGTTATCACCGTTATTACCGTTGTCACCATTATCATTACCGTTATTATTACCGTTATCACCGTTATTACCGTTATCACCGTTATCACCGTTATTATTACCGGTATCGCCGTTATTACCGTTATTGCCGTTATTATCACTGTTATCACCGTTATCACCATTATTATCACTGTTATCACCGTTATTACAGTTATCACCGTTATTATCACTGTTATCACCGTTACCACCGTTATCACCGTTATTATCACTGTTATCACCGTTATTACAGTTATCACCGTTATTATCACTGTTATCGCCGTTATCACCGTTATTACAGTTATCACCGTTATCACCGTTATTATCACTGGTATCACCGTTATTATCACTGTTATCACCGTTATCACCGTTATCACCGTTATCACCGTTATTATCACCGTTATTACAGTTATCGCCGTTATTACAGTTATTACCGCTATTACAGTTATCACCGTTATCACCGTTATTATCACTGGTATCACCGTTATTATCACTGTTATCACCGTTATCACCGTTATTATCACCGTTATTACAGTTATCACCGTTATTACAGTTATCACCGTTATTACAGTTATTACCGTCATTACAGTTATCACCGTTATCACCGTTATTATCACGGTTATCACCGTAATCACCGTTATCACCGTTATTATCACCGTTATCACAGTTATTACCGTTATCACCGTTATCACCGTTATTATCACCGTTATCACCGTTATCACCGTTATTGCCGTTATCACCGTTATCACCGTTATTACCGTTATTACCGTTATTACCGTTATCACCGTTATCGCCGTTATTATCACCGTTATCGCCGTTATTTTCACCGTTATCACCGTTATTATTACAGTTATCACCGTTATCACCGTTATTACCGTTATTACCGGTATCACCGTTATTATTACAGTTATCACCGTTATCGCCGTTATTACCGTTATTGCCGTTATCACCGTTATTATTACAGTTATCACCGTTATCACCGTTATTATCACTGTTATCACCGTTATCACCGTTATTACCGTTGTTACCGTTGTTACCAGAGTTGTTTCTGAAAACAGAAACACCTCCAAGGTTAACAGTTAATTGAGAGTGGTTAAGGATAGGGCTATGGTTTGAGGAAGGCTTAAAACAAAATAATTATAAACAACATCTGTGTTCATGGTGTGCTCGCGGCTTGCTAGAGCATGGTGAACTGCCGTGGCACAGTGGTCGAAGCAGCGTGCTCCAGCTCCGAGCCTCATGAGTTTTCGCCCAGTGCTGGGTGATCATTTTTTTGTGAGCGTCGAAGAAGGCATATTTGAAAGTTCTCAGAACATTTTCAAACTTTCAAAATTTTCGGCTATTTCTAGTGACCAGCCTGCTCACACACATATTCCGAGACGGCTTTGTTTTTACATTCATAAAAGGGAGAGGTTTGTCCACAACCAACACTGACCCTAGTTGAACTGCAGGAGGACCTTTTGTGCCCTTGTTCCCAAAAACAAAACAAGTCCCTCTAATGACCCCCTGCCAACCCCCACTATGTGTGTGTAAGTGTGCGTGTGTTTATTCAGTGTGTGCTGAGTAACGTAAGAATAATTAGAACAAATGCCCTCTGTCACCCCTCCAATCGTCACACAATGGATACACACACGCACACAAACACACAATGGGGCTGTTGATGCTTTCCCCTCTTCAGTGGGATGGGGCGAGAGGGCGAGAGAGAGAGAGAGAGCGAGAGAGAGAGGGGGGAGAGGGAGAGAGAGGGAGAGAGAGAGAGGGGGGAGAGGGAGAGAGAGAGAGAGAAAGAGGGAGAGAGAGAGAGGGGGGGAGAGGGAGAGAGGGAGAGGGAGAGGGAGAGGGAGAGGGAGAGGGAGAGAGAGAGGGAGAGGGAGAGGGAGAGGGAGAAAACATGGCGGTTACTTCACACACTGGGTGAGTCGCACACTATACACACACACACACACACGCACGCACGCACGCACGCATGCATGCATGGGTAGCTCTGTCTTAGGTAGCTACAGTGTGGAGTTATGGGTAGTTCTGTCTTAGGTAGCTACAGTGTGGAGTTATGGGTAGCTCTGTCTGAGGTAGCTACAGTGATGAGTTATGGGTAGTTCTGTCTTAGGTAGCTATAGTGTGGAATTATGGGTAGTTCTGGGGTTATGGGTAGTTATGGGTTGTTCTGTCTTAGGTAGCTACAGTTACGAGCTATGTGTAGTTATGTCTTGGGTAGCTACAGTGATGAGTTATGGGTAGTTCTGTCTTTGGTAGCGACAGTTATGAGTTATGGGTAGTTCTGTCTTAGGTAGCTACAGTGATGAGTTATGGGTAGTTCTGTCTTAGGTAGCTACAGTTATGAGTTATGGGTAGTTCTGTCTTAGGCAGCTACAGTGATGAGTTATGGGTAGTTATGGGTAGTTCTGTTTTAGGTAGCAACAATTTGGAGTTCTGGGTAGTTCTGGAGTTCTGGGTAGTTCTGGAGTTCTGGGTGGTTCTGGAGTTATGGGTAGTTCTGGAGTTATGGGTAGTTATGGGTAGTTATGGGTAGTTCTGGAGTCATGGGTAGTTATGGGTAGTTATGGGTAGTTCTGGTTAGTTCTGGAGTTCTGGGTGGTTCTGGAGTTATGGGTAGTTTTGGAGTTATGGGTAGTTATGGGTAGTTATGGGTAGTCATGGGTAGTTATGGGTAGTTATGGGTAGTTATGGGGATTGCTGTCTTAGGTAGCTCATCTCAAACTGCCAGTTAGAAAGTAAACAAGTCACAACAATACTGCTCAAAAGTGACCCAATAACTAGATACAGGAAGTGAAGAGTATTGTCGGTTTGACATCTGGGTATGGTATCTTCTATATCACTGTCATGACAGAGGGTTCAGGTACTGTCTCACTCAGATATAGAACACTTTGTTGTCAGACGCACTTCCTTAAAAAACATAGCTGCTGGGCTAATAAATAACACTAGTAAAGAATGTACAGTGTGGAGGGCACAAAATGTTTTTGGGAACAAGGGCACAAAATGTTTTTGGGAACAAGGGCACAAAATGTCCTCCTGCAGGTCAACGAGGGTCAGCGTTGGTTGTGGACACACCTCTCCCTTTTATGGTAAAAACAAAGCCGTCTCGGAGTATGTGTGTGAGCAGGCTGGTCACTAGAAATAGCAGACCATTTTTAGACGTTTGAAAATGTCCTGAGAAATGTCATATATGCCTTCTTCGACGCTCACAAAAAATGATCACCCAGCACTGGGCGAAAACTCATGAGGCTCGGAGCTGGAGCACGCTGCTTCGACCACTGTGCCACGGCAGTTCACCATGCTCTAGCAAGCCGCGAGCACACCATGAACACAGATGTTGTTTATAATTATTTTGTTTTAAGCCTTCCTCAAATCATAGCCCTATCCTTAACCACTCTCACCTTGGAGTTGTTTCTGTTTTCACCCTGTAACCACGCAGAATCAACCCTGTAACCAAGTAGAATCAATCCTGTAACCAAGCAGAATTAACCCTGTAACCAAGTGGAATTAACCCTGTAACCAAGTAGAATTAACCCTGTAACCAAGTAGAATTAACCCTGTAAACAAGCAGAATTAACCTTGTAACCAAGTAGAATTAACCCTGTAAGCAAGCATAATTAACCCTGTAACAAAGTAGAATTAACCCTGTAACCAAGCAGAATTAACCCTGTAACCAAGCAGAATTAACCCTGTAACCAAGTAGATTAACCCTGTAACCAAGTAGCCGGTTCGTGACAGAGGAAACGGTTGGTTTTTGTGTAACATACACATTTTCACAAGTGTTTTTTTCTGAACTGATTACCGTTTGATGACTGGTGTTATTATACTGTATGTCATGGAAATTTGAGAGGTTTGTTTCTCAGCTTTCAAAATATGTATAATGGTTTGAAACCAGCAAATTGTTGTCATTAATGCACACAGAGTTCACGGTCTTTCAGTTTTGGGGAATCCTGCCAGTGATGTAACAATGCCAATATGGCGATTTACAGGTACAGTGAGCTGGTGCCTAGTGTTTCCATTCCCCTTACGTAACCTACTATCCTATGTAACCATACCAAAACATAACATATCATACTAATTTCAATGTCCCGGATTTAGGTCTACTATGTTACATCTAGTCAATGAGTCCAGGCTCAGTTGCCCTGCTGGTTGTCAACATTCTTATCCCCTTGCTTGTCATCTAGCCAACTAAGGCTAACACAGTCATGTCAAAATTCTTATCCCCTTGCTTGTTAGCTAGCCAACTCGGGCTAACACAGTCATGTCAACATTCTTATCCCCTTGCTTGTCATCTAGCCAACTAAGGCTAACACAGTCATGTCAACATTCTTATCCCCTTGCTTGTTAGCTAGCCAACTCGGGCTAACACAGTCATGTCAAACATTCTTATCCCTTTGCTTGTTAGCTAGCGAACTCGGGCTAACACAGTCATGTCAACATTCTTATCCCCTTGCTTGTTAGCTAGCCAACTCGGGCTAACACAGTCATGTCAACATTATTATCCCCTTGCTTGTTAGCTAGCCAACTCGGGCTAACACAGTCATGTCAACATTCTTATCCCCTTGCTTGTTAGCTAGCCAACTCGGGCTAACACAGTCATGTCAAACATTCTTATCCCCTTGCTTGTTAGCTAGCCAACTCGGGCTAACACAGTCATGTCAACATTCTTATCCCCTTGCTTGTTAGCTAGCCAACTCAGGCTAACGCAGCCATGTCAAACATTCTTATCCCCTTGCTTGTTAGCTAGCCAACTCGGGCTAACACAGTCATGTCAACATTCTTATCCCCTTGCTTGTTAGCTAGCCAACTCAGGCTAACGCAGCCATGTCAAACATTCTTATCCCCTTGCTTGTTAGCTAGCCAACTCGGGCTAACACAGTCATGTCAACATTCTTATCCCCTTGCTTGTTAGCTAGCCAACTCGGGCTAACACAGTCATGTCAACATTCTTATCCCCTTGCTTGTTAGCTAGCCAACTCAGGCTAACACAGTCATGTCAACATTCTTATCCCCTTGCTTGTTAGCTAGCCAACTCAGGCTAACGCAGCCATGTCAAACATTCTTATCCCCTTGCTTGTTAGCTAGCCAACTCGGGCTAACACAGTCATGTCAACATTCTTATCCCCTTGCTTGTTAGCTAGCCAACTCGGGCTAACACAGTCATGTCAACATTCTTATCCCCTTGCTTGTTAGCTAGCCAACTCAGGCTAACACAGTCATGTCAACATTATTATCCCCTTGCTTGTTAGCTAGCCAACTCGGGCTAACACAGTCATGTCAAACATTCTTATCCCCTTGCTTGTTAGCTAGCCAACTCGGGCTAACACAGTCATGTCAACATTCTTATCCCCTTGCTTGTTAGCTAGCCAACTCGGGCTAACACAGTCATGTCAACATTCTTATCCCCTTGCTTGTTAGCTAGCCAACTCAGGCTAACGCAGCCATGTCAAACATTCTTATCCCCTTGCTTGTTAGCTAGCCAACTCAGGCTAACACAGCCATGTCAAACAGTGCTTCATGAATAACAGAAAAGTAGCTTGTCTGCATTTGCATTTGTTTAACGTGTTTTCTACTGACATTTATTTGGAAACGCGATTTTGCCTGGCATAGAACATTGCCCTCTCGTCAGGACAATGTTGTTCAGAGGAGCTAGCCAACTACACATCTAACACAATCACTTCAAACTGAAACTGGGAAGATGGCAAACTACCTGCATTTCATTTAGTTTGACCTGTTTTTCTATTTACATTATTTTGTATGTATCCATTAAAAATATGCTGATTCGTGATTTCGAATGGCTGCCTGTCTGTCTTGTCCCGACTCCAGACATGCTAATTACTATGGGACAAGTGGAGATCTAATTTCAATATTGAAACAACGATGCACATGTCAAAGAGACAGACAGTATGGTTTATACAAATCTCCGCTGTTGAAAACCAAGTCCAATAGAAGGGAGAGTGGAGATCAAGTTTATAAATTGCCTGGCTGGATTGATGAGACGATGCGATGGAACAGTAAACGTTTCAACGTCACAGCCTTGTGGAATAGACACGGGCTGGAACAAGGATTTAAGTAATCGGTATCCAGGATTAAACCCACTCGTTGTATAAATCAAAACACACACATTTAACCCCCTTGCTCTAACCCTCCCTGCCGGCTTCTCAGCCTAATTCTCTCACTGGCGGCACGATCAGTTAATGTGTGCGTGTGTGTGTGTTGGGGCGTGGGGCCTGTCTAGCCCAGTGACCTTGCAGCCACACGCGATGAAGGGAGAGGGCTTTGCATGCCTGAGAAGAAAGCAGAGACAGAGCATTCCTTCACCCCTCCTCAGCCCCCAGGATTGGGCAGGAAGCAGCTAACTTCCTATTCTACAAATTTAATTTTGTCATGAGGCTGAGAGAAAATGAACAGTGTTATAGCCAATCTCATTCTATTCTACACATTTAATTTTGTAATGAGGCTGAGAGAAAATGGGCAGTTTTATAGCCAATCTCATGCTATTCTACACATTTTGTCATGAGGCTGAGAGAAAATGGGCAGATTTATAGCTAATCTCATGCTATTCTACACATTTTGTCATGAGGCTGAGAGAAAATGGGCAGTTTTATAGCTAATCTCATGCTATTCTACACATTTTGTCATGAGGCTGAAGTGTTCGTATCCTATCTGGGGAGGTAGATGTGACCTTAGAGACCTTATTACATTTCTAGAGGGGCTTTGTCATAATGGGGTGAAATTGGCAGCCTATTGGTGAACGAGAAATCCAAACCAGTCTAATTGGAATGAATTGGCAATAGAGGAATAATCCTGATTTTAGTTATGCAGGAAAATAAAACAAATGCATGTGATGTATCAGCAATTGTGTAATGTAATTATTGTTAACCTAAAATGTGATTATATTATCATAAATAGAGTTAATAAGGGTTTTTATGCAATTTTTCTGTATAAATAGCCTTTAAAATATATCTAAGCAGTTTTTGTTTTCTTGGAAAGCTGAGAGTGATATTATATGATACAATATTAGTACTTGTTGCATTTACAACTCGTCTAAGTCATATCATCAACTGATGTCAGTCAGTGTATTTGCTACCAGACAAATTAAACAACTTCTTTGTGCGCTTTGAAGACAATACAGTGCCACCGACATGGCCCGCCACCAAAGACTGTGGGCTCTCCTTCTCCTTCTGCACAGACCAGCTAGCTGGTGTGTTTACAGACATATTCAATCAATCCCTATCCCAGTCTTTTGTTCCCATATGCTTCAAGATGGCCACCATTGTTCCTGTTCCCAAGAAAGCTAAGGTAACTGAACTAAATGACTATCGGGCCGCAGCACTTACTTCTGTCATCATGACGTGTTTTGAGACACTAGTCAAGGATCATATCACCTCTATCCTACCTGTACTCTAGACCGACTTTAATTTGCTTACTGCCCCAATAGGTACACGAACGATACAATCGCCATCACACTGCACACTGCCCTATCCCATCTGGACAAGAGGAATACCTATGTAAGAATGCTGTTCATTGACTACAGCTCAGCATTCAACACCATAGTACCCTCCAAACTCCTCATTAAGCTTGAGACACTCGGTCTTGACCCCGCCCTGTGCAACTGGGTCCTGGACTTCCTGATGGGAGGTGGTGAAGGTAGGAAACAACATCTCCACTCCACTGATCCTCAACACTGGGGCCCCACAAGTGTGCATTCTCAGCCCCCTCCTGTACTCCCTGTTCACCCATGACTGCATGGCCATGCACGCCTCCAACTCAATCATCAAGTTTGCAGACACTACAGTGGTAGGCTTGATTACCAACAGCGACGAGACGGCCTACAGGGAGGAGATGAGGGCCCTCAGAGTGTAGTGTCAGGAAAATAACCTCTCACTCAATGTCAGCAAAACAAGAATGTTGACATATCTCACATTACTCATCTCATGTGTATATACTGTCTAGTGTATCCTTCACTATCTATTCTTTACTATCTATTGCATCTTAGCCGCTCTGTCACTGCTCATCCATATATTTTATATTTATATATTTTCATATCATTCCTTTACTAGATTGTGTGTATTAGGTTTTGTTGATGAATTGTTAGATATTACCTGTTAGATATTGCTGCACTGTCGGATCTAGAAGCCTAAACATTTCGCTACACTTGCAATAACATCTGCTAACCATGTGTATGTGACCAATAAAATTTGATTGGATTTGATTTGATTGACTGCATTGTTTGAATGGAATGTTGGCATATTGGCAGTTAAACATTTATGGAATCATTCCTGTAAAACTGGCTGGCTAGCTAGCTAATAAACGTAAAGTCCAACCCTTACACCTCCTCATCTCCCCTCACGCCTCCTCATCTCTCCTCACCCCTTCTCACCCCAACACATCTCCCCTCACCCCTCCTCATCTCCCCTCACCCCTCCTCACCCCTCCTCATCTCTCCTCACCCCTTCTCAAACCAACACATCTCCCCTCACCCCTCCTCATCTCCCCTCACCCCTCCTCACCCCTCCTCACCCCTCCTCATCTCTCCTCACCACTCATACCCCTCCTCATCTCCCGTCACCCCTCTTCACCCCTCCTCATCTCTCCTCACCCCTTCTCACCCCTCCTCATCTCCCCTCACCCCTCCTCATCTCCCCTCACCCCTCCTCATCTCCCCTCACCGCTCGTCACCCCTCCTCATCTCTCATATCCCCTCATCACCCCTCCTCATCTCCCCTCACCCCTCCTCATCTCCCCTCACCCCTCCTCATCTCCCCTCACCCCTCCTCATCTCCCCTCACCCCTCCTCATCTCTCATCACCCCTCTTCACCACTCCTCATCTCCCCTCACCCCTCCTCATCTCTCATCACCCCTCTTCACCACTCCTCATCTCCACTCACCCCTCCTCATCTCCCCTCACCCCCTTATCTCTTCTCATCTCTCCTCACCCCTCGTACCCCTCATCTTCCCTCCTCACCCCTCCTCATCTCTCCTCACTCCTCCTCACCCCACCACATCGCCCCTCACCACTCCTCATCTCCCCTCATCTTCCCTCCTCATCCCTTCTCATCTCTCCTCAAACCTCCTCACCCCACCACATCTCCCCTCCCTCCTCCTCACCCCTCCTCACTCCTCCTCACCCCTCGTACCCCTCATCTTCCCTCCTCACCCCTCCTCATCTCTCCTCACTCCTCCTCACCCCACCACATCTCCCCTCCCTCCTCCTCACCCCTCCTCACTCCTCCTCACCCCTCCTCACCCCTCCTCATCTCCCCTCACCCCTCCTCACACCCTCCTCACCCCATCTCATCTCCCCTCACCCCTCCTCACCCCTCCTCATCTCTCCTCACCCCTCCTCACCCCTCCTCACCCCTCCTCACCCCTCATCACTCCTCCTCATCTCCCCTCACCCCTCCTCACCCCATCTCATCTCCCCTCACCCCTCCTCACCCCTCCTCATCTCTCCTCACCCCTCCTCACCCCTCCTCACCCCTCCTCACTCCTCCTCATCTCCCCTCGCCCCTCCTCATCTCCCCTCACCCCTCCTCACTCCTCCTCATCTCCCCTCACCCCTCCTCACCCCTCCTCACCTCTCCTCATCACCCCTTTTTTAATCTTTCCTCTCCCTAACCACCACAGTACAGTCCAATCTCCCTTTCCGCTCCCTAACCACCACAGTACAGTCCAATCTCCCTTTCCTGTCCCTAACCACCACAGTACAGTCCAATCTCCCTTTCCTCTCCCTAACCACCACAGTACAGTCCAATCTCCCTTTCCTGTCCCTAACCACCACAGTACAGTCCAATCTCCCTTTCCTCTCCCTAACCACCACAGTACAGTCCAATCTCCCTTTCCTGTCCCTAACCACCACAGTACAGTCCAATCTCCCTTTCCTCTCCCTAACCACCACAGTACAGTCCAATCTCCCTTCCCTCCTCATAATTCCTGGACTGGGCTCTCCTCATTTTTTTTTATATATACATTCATCTTATCTGTTTTCTTTCCCACACTCCTTTTGTTCTTTCTGTTCATCTCTCCCAAGGTCAGAGTGGGCGTGCATGGGAGCTGGCTTCCAACTGGGCTTGTTTGCTGATTTCACCCGCGACCTCCCCTCCCCTCACCTCACCTCCCCCTTCCCATTTCAGTGGAATGCATTCAGTTGTACAACTGACTAGGTATCCCACCTTTCCATTTCCCTCGGCACGCTGGGAAATATCTCTTCTATGTCTCCCCCTTCCCTCGGCATGCTGGGACATATCTCTTCTATGTCTCCCCCTTATGTCCGCCCACCTCCCCCGTCCCTCAGCATGCTGGGACATATCTCTTCTATGTCTCCACCTTATGTCCTCCCACCTCCCCCTTCCCTCGGCATGCTGGGACATATCTCTTCTATGTCTCCCCGTTATGTCCTCCCACCTCCCCCTTCCCTCGGCATGCTGGGACATATCTCTTCTATGTCTCCCCGTTATGTCCGCCCACCTCCCCCTTCCCTCGGCATGCTGGGACATATCTCTTCTATGTCTCCCCCTTATGTCCGCCCACCTCCCCCGTCCCTCAGCATGCTGGGACATATCTTTTCTATGTCTCCCCCTTATGTCCGCCCACCTCCCCCTTCCCTCAGCATGCTGGGGTATCTTTCTACCATGTCTCCCAAGAGGAGCTCAGATTATAACTGCTGTCCTCATTAACACCACACATCACACATCACACTACACTACACACTACACACTACACACTACACACTACACACTACACATCACACCACACATCACACATCACACTAGACTACACACTACACACTACACACTACACACTACACATCACACATCACACATCACACATCACACATCACACTACACACTACACACTACACATCACACCACACATCACACTACACACTACACTACACACCACACATCACACTACACACTACACACTACACACTACACATCACACTACACACTACACACATCACACTACACTCTACACATCACACTACACACTACACACCACACACTTCACATCACATCACACATCACACTACACACTACACACTACACATCACACATCACACTACACACATCACACATCACACTACACATCACATCACACATCACACTACACACCACACATCATATTACACACCCCACATCACACTACACATCACACATCACACTACACATCACACATCACACTACACATCACACTACACATCACACATCACACTACACATCACACCACACATCACACTACACACTACACTACACACCACACATCACACTACACACTACTCTACACACCACACATCACACTACACACTACACATCACACATCACACTACACACTACACACTACACACCACACATCACACATCACACTACACATCACACTACATATCACACTACACACCACACATCACACTACACACCACACATCACACTACACATCACACATCACACATCACACTACACACCACACATCACACTACACATCACACATCACACTACACATCACCCATCACACTACACACCACACTACACATCACACATCACACTACACATCACACCACACACCACACACCACACATCACACTACACACCACACATCACACTACACACTACACATCACACCACACATCACACTACGCACCACACATCACACTACACACCACACATCGCACTACACATCACACCACACACCAAACATCACACCACACATCACACATCACAGTACACATCCCACTACACATCACACATCACACCACACATCACACTACACATCACACTACACATCACACATCACACCACACACTACACACTACACATCACACTACACAACACACATCACACATTAAACATTACACTACACATCACACTACACACTACACACCACACACTTCACATCACATCACACATCACACTACACACTACACACTACACACTACACATCACACATCACACTACACACATCACACATCACACTACACATTACACCACAAAACACACCACACATCACACATCACACTACACACCACACATCATATTACACACCACACATCACACTACACACTACACACTACACACTACACATCACACATCACACTACACACTACACACTACACACCACACATCACACATCACACTACACATCACACTACATATCACACTACACATCACACATCACACTACACATCACACTACACATCACACATCACACTACACATCACACCACACATCACACATCACACTACACATCACACCACACATCACACTACACACTACACTACACACCACACATCACACTACACACTACTCTACACACCACACATCACACTACACACTACACACTACACACTACACATCACACATCACACTACACACTACACACTACACACCACACATCACACATCACACTACACATCACACTACATATCACACTACACACCACACATCACACTACACACCACACATCACACTACACATCACACATCACACATCACACTACACACCACACATCACACTACACATCACACATCACACTACACATCACACATCACACTACACATCACACATCACACTACACACCACACATCACACTACACATCACACATCACACTACACATCACACATCACACTACACACCACACATCACACTACACATCACACATCACACTACACATCACACATCACACTACACATCACACATCACACTACACATCACACATCACACATCACACATCACACTACACACCACACATCACACTACACATCACACATCACACCACACATCACACTACACATCACACATCACACTACACATCACACATCACACCACACATCACACATCACACTACACACCACACATCACACTACACACCACACATCACACTACACATCACACCACACACCAAACATCACACTACACATCACACATCACACTACACATCACACACCACACATCACACTACACACCACACATCACACTACACATCACACATCACACCACACATCACACATCACACTACACATCACACTACACATCACACATCACACTACACATCACACATCACACTACACATCACACATCACACTACACATCACACATCACACTACACACCACACATCACACTACACATCACACATCACACTACACATCACACATCACACCACACATCACACATCACACTACACACCACACATCACACTACACACCACACATCACACTACACATCACACCACACACCAAACATCACACCACACATCACACATCACACTACACATCACACTACACATCACACATCACACTACACATCACACTACACATCACACCACACATCACACTACACATCACACTACACATCACACATCACACTACACAACACACATCACACATCAAACATTACACTACACATCACACTACACATCACACTGCACACTACACACTCACATCACACTACACACTACACACATCACACTACACATTACACATCACACTACACATCACACATCACATCACACATCACACACTACACTCTACACACTACACACTACACATCACACATGAGAAATGAGCGCATGGATGCATGTTTATATGTTTGTATGTGTGTGTGTGTGTGTGTGTGTATGTATGTTAGTGTGTGTAAAATGGAGTAGAGTGGTATGGATTGCTGCCTATTTCTTCCTCCCCCTCCCTCTCTCTCTATCTCGGATTATCGTGTGTTCTTGTAAGCAGACATAGGGATGTGGCCGGTGTGACGTGCTGCTACCAAACAGCAGGTTAACCTAACCTTGTGACTCCCTCTCCACTTCATTCACATGGCAGATATCACTACCAGGGAAGAATGGGATATGGAATAGACGAAAGGGAGTTGGGAGAGGGTTTGAGAGAAAGGGAGGAGGGAGAGGGTTTAAGAGAAAGGGAGGAGGGAGAGGGTTTAAGAGAAAGGGAGGAGGGAGAGGGTCTGAGAGAACGGGAGGAGGGAGAGGGTCTGCGAGAAAGGGAGGAGGGAGAGGGTCTGAGAGAACGGGAGGAGGGAGAGGGTCTGAGAGAACGGGAGGAGGGAGAGGGTCTGCGAGAAAGGGAGGAGGGAGAGGGTCTGAGAGAAAGGGAGGAGGGATAGGGTCTGAGAGAACGGGAGGAGGGAGAGGGTTTGAGAGAACGGGAGGAGGGAGAGGGTCTGAGAGAAAGGGAGGAGGGAGAGGGTCTGAGAGAACGGGAGGAGGGAGAGGGTTTGAGAGAACGGGAGGAGGGAGAGGGTCTGAGAGAAAGGGAGGAGGGAGAGGGTCTGAGAGAAAGGGAGGAGGGAGAGGGTCTTAGAGAAAGGGAGGAGGGAGAGGGTCTGAGAGAAAGAGAGGAGAGAAGAGTAGTGATTTGATCAGATGCAGCAAATGGATGGAGAGGAAAGGTGCATTATGACAAAGAGGGATGAAATGAGAGGAAAGAAGGAGAAGAGGAGGAGTATATTTGTGACAGTGGGCAGGTCTTTGAGACCTGAGAGAAGGGTCAGGACTGGGGTGGAGCAAAGTATTGTGGGAAAGATGTCTTCTGAAAAGCCCCAGCATAACATGTCTGTCTCTCTTTCTGTTTCTTGAAACGTTCTTCTGTCTCTCCCAATGTTTTGCTCTTTCTCCAAACGTTCTTCCTTCTCCCTCAAATGTTCTTCTGTCTCCCTGAAACAAACATGCACATGTACACACGGATATCTCATTTGCTCGCTTCCTCTCTATCCACATTCCCTCTACCTATTTCATCTCCCTGCCACTCTTCAATCTTTGCGTTTTGAGGCAGAGGCAGTCTGGACTGGAGGAAGTAGTGTGTTGAGGCAGTCTGGACTGGAGGAAGTAGTGTGTTGAGGCAGAGGCAGTCTGGACTGGAGGAAGCAGTGTGTTGAGGCAGTCTGGACTGGAGGAAGCAGTGTGTTGAGGCAGAGGCAGTCTGGACTGGAGGAAACAGTGTGTTGAGGCAGTCTTTACACTGCTGTCTAGATCCTCCTCTCCTCTCCAGGTATCAATACCTTTACACTGCTGTCTAGATCCTCCTCTCCTCTCCTGGTATCAATACCTTTACACTGCTGTCTAGAACCTCCTCTCCTGCTATCAATACCTTTACACTGCTGTCTAGATCCTCCTCTCCTCTCCTGGTATCAATACCTTTACACTGCTGTCTTGATCCTCCTCTCCTGGTATCAATACCTTTACACTGCTGCCTAGATCCTCCTCTCCTCTCCTGGTATCAATACCTTTACACTGCTGTCTTGATCCTCCTCTCCTGGTATCAATACCTTTACACTGCTGCCTAGATCCTCCTCTCCTCTCCTGGTATCAATACCTTTACACTGCTGTCTAGATCCTCCTCTCCTGTTATCAATACCTTTACACTGCTGTCTAGATCATCCTCCCTGTTATCAATACCTTTACACTGCTGTCTAGATCCTCCTCTCCTGTTATCAATACCTTTACACTGCTGTCTAGATCCTCCTCTCCTGTTATCAATACCTTTACACTGCTGTCTAGATCCTCCTCTCCTGGTATCAATCCTACACTATGCATATCCTAGCTTCTGGGCCTGATTTAAAGGTAGTTTACTTTGGGCACGTCAGTCATCCGAAATTCCGAACAAAAAACACTGCTGTCTAGATCCTCCTCTCCTCTCCTGGTATCAATACCTTTACACTGCTGTCTTGATCCTCCTCTCCTGGTATCAATACCTTTACACTGCTGCCTAGATCCTCCTCTCCTCTCCTGGTATCAATACCTTTACACTGCTGTCTTGATCCTCCTCTCCTGGTATCAATACCTTTACACTGCTGCCTAGATCCTCCTCTCCTCTCCTGGTATCAATACCTTTACACTGCTGTCTAGATCCTCCTCTCCTGTTATCAATACCTTTACACTGCTGTCTAGATCATCCTCCCTGTTATCAATACCTTTACACTGCTGTCTAGATCCTCCTCTCCTGTTATCAATACCTTTACACTGCTGTCTAGATCCTCCTCTCCTGTTATCAATACCTTTACACTGCTGTCTAGATCCTCCTCTCCTGGTATCAATCCTACACTATGCATATCCTAGCTTCTGGGCCTGATTTAAAGGTAGTTTACTTTGGGCACGTCAGTCATCCGAAATTCCGAACAAAAAACAGTCTCCAAAACAGAAGGCGCCAAAATTGAAGGCCAAAGGCTCTACAGAGAGAGAGAGGGGGAGATGGAGAGGAGGGAGAGAGAGAGACAGAGAGAGAGAGAGACAGACAGAGAGAGAGAGAGAGAGAGAGAGAGAGAGAGAGAGAGAGAGAGGAGAGAGAAGGGGGAAAGAAGGACACAGCATGGGGGAGAGTGAGAGGTAAAGAGAAACAGAGCGCGAGAATGGGAGAAAGCGAGAGAAAGAGAGCAGTCTTAGTTCAAGACATAACACCAATCCTGTGTCTGTTGACACAGCTGGCTATATGCCAGCGTTGGACTGGAGAATTTAGTAGCCAAGCTGTTATTAATGGAGCATGTCATTGACTACAAAGTGGGGAATGTGTCATCTCTCCTCTCAGTGTCTGCTGTGTGATTGACTTACTGCCACAGGTGTGTGTGTGTGTGTGTGTCTTGTTTAATTCTTAGGGCTGAGATCCCGCTAAGGGGATCGATATGACAACAGCCAGTGAAAGTGCAGGGCGACAAATTCAAAACAACAGAAATCCCATAATTAAAATTCCTCTAACATAGAAGTATTTCACACCATTTTAAAGATACACTTCTTGTTAATCCCACCACAGTGTCCGATTTCAAATAGGCTTTACGGCGAAAGTACCACAAACGATTATGTTAGGTCAGAGCCAAGTCACAGAAAAACACAGCCATTTTTCCAGCCAAAGAGAGGAGTCACAAAAATCAGAAATAGAGATAGAATTAATCACTATCCTTTGATGATCTTCATCAGATGACACTCATAGGACTTAATGTTACACAATACATGTATGTTTTGCTCGATAAAGTTCATATTTATATCAGAACATCTCAGTATATATTGTTGCGTTATGTTCAGTAGTTCCAAAAACATCAGGTGATTTTGCAGAGAGCCAAGTCAATTTACAGAAATTCTCGTAATAAATGTTGATGAAAATACAAGTGTTATGCTTGGAATTATAGATAAATGTACACTTCTCCTTAATGCAACCGCTGTGTCAGATTTCAAAAAAAGCTTTACGGAAATAGAAAACCATGCAATAATCTGAATACGGCGCTCAGAGAACAAACAAGCCAAAAAGATATCCGCCATATTGTGAAGTCAACAGAAGTCAGAAATAACATTATTAATATTCACTTACCTTTGATGATCATCATCAGAATGCACTCCCAGGAATCCCAGTTCCACAAAAAAAAAATGTTTGTTCGATAATGTCCATCATTTATGTCCAAATAGCTACTTTTGTTAGCACGTTTTGTAAACAAATCCAAAGTAACAGAGCACATTAGGAGCAGACAAAATATCAAAAAGTTCCGTTACAGACCGTAGAAACATGTCAAACGATGTATAGAATCAATCTTTAGGATGTTTTTAAAATCTTCAATAATGTTCCAACCGGAAAATTACTTTGTCTGTAGAAAAACAATGGAACACGAGCTACCTCTCACGTGAACGAGCGTAACGAGCTTGTGGCACTCTGCCAGACCACTTACTCAAAGAGCCCTTATGAGCCCCTCCTTTACAGTAGAAGCCTCAAACAAGTCTCTAAAGACTGTTGACATCCGGTGGAAGCCTTGGGAAGTGCAACATTACCAATATCCCACTGTATCTTCAATAGGGAATGAGTTGAAAAACAACCAACCTCAGATTTCCCACTTCCTGGTTGGATTTTTTCTCAGGTTTTTGCCTGCCATATGAGTTCTGTTATACTCACATCCATCATTCAAACAGTTTTAAAAAGGTCAGAGTGTTTTCTATCCAAATATACAAATAATATGCATATATTAGCAACTGTGACTAAGTAGCAGGCAGTTTACTCTGGGCACCTCAGGGCACCTTATTCATCCAA
>NC_092170.1:38588002-38608002 GCF_045791955.1 Oncorhynchus clarkii lewisi
TTCATAATAACAGCACTTACAGTTGACTTGCAAGGCCATTCTACTGCCAATGTTTGACAATGGAGATTTCCTGGCTGTGTAAACTCGATTTTATACACCTGTCAGCAACGGGTGTGGCCGAAATAGCCAAATCCACCCATTTGAAATGGTGTCAATACTTAAGTGTCACTAATAATCAAACCTGACCTCTGTAATCTGCCAGTACCTCCACTCGGGCATGTGTGTGTGTGTGTGTGTGTGTGTGTGTGTGTGTGTGTGTGTGTGTGTGTGTGTGTGTGTGTGTGTGTGTGTGTGTGTGTGTGTGTGTGTGTGTGTGTGTGTGTGTGTGCATGTGTGTGTGCATGTGTGTGATGTATGTGATGTGTGTTTGTGGCACGTGCATCTCCCTAGAGTCCAGGGATCGGAGTAAAGGCCAGAGGATGAAGGGGACGTGTGATGTCACGTGACCCAACCAAATGTTACAGACAAAGACATATAGCTACCGTATCCCTGGAGACTACTGGCTCCTCCCAGATCTGTTATGTCCAAACTATACCCCCCTCGGTCTACATTAGTTGATGTGGGAATAGTTAGCATAACCGAGATGATGTCTGAACCATGTATGGAGATCAGTAGTTGTCATAACCAGGAAGCGATCTACTGGTTATGATGTCAGACATGAAACAGACGGGATGTTTTGTTGACCCCCTCATCATAGAGTGTGTTATGTTTTTGTGGCTGGGACATCATGCATTTGTTTTCAAGTGCCTATTCACAGTTCTGTGTGGGAAGATGGCCCCATGCTGTACGGCTGCCGTCTTGTGAGCTGCGACCCAATTTTGCTATTTTGTGTTTTTTTGTTGTTGGCGTTTATACTTTTTTAATGATTTGACAATAACTTTTGAACGTCAGATTGGCAGATACTAACCTCAATTCCATCTTCAACTTTGACTTCGACTCATCTGCCCTGGGCTCTTTGTGTAATTCCAACCTAATTTTTCAGTCTATCCATGAGGAAACGCATGCGAAAAGAGGCGGGGGGGGGGGGGGTAACCCTGGGGTGATTAAGGTTGGAAGGGATAACCGATCCCCTCTTCCCTCCATTCTATTGGCTAACAGTCAATTACGGATTTACAAAGGAAGACCCAGCCCTGAGGGCGCGAGGGCGCCCACTGACCCATGGGACTAGGTGGTTTCGCTCTCCGAAGCCGAAGTGAATAAGGTTTTTAATCAGGTCAACACTCGTAAGGCCACAGGGACGGAAGGTATTCCAGGGCTCGTTCTCAGAGCAATGAGCAGAACAACTGACAGGCACGTTCAACTGTCATTTTCAACCTCTCCTTGTCCCAGTCTATAATCCCCGGGTCTCAAGCTGACCACCATCGTTCCTGTTCCCGAGAACTCTGAGGCTTCCTGCCACAATGACTACCACCCGGTAGCACTCCAAATCTGTCATTGTGAAGTGCTTTAAAAGGCTGGTTATGGCACAACATCAACTTCATCATCCCAGACATGCTAGACCAGGGGATGGGCAACTCTTATGTTTTAGAGTTAATTCCCTGCAATTCAACACATTTTGCCATGGGGTGTAGAGAAGATTTTGCAAATTTCTATTACACATTTCATGCAATTCTACTCATTTTGCCATGGGGCGGAGAGAAAAATTATCTGTTTTACCCTCATTTCTTGCAATACACATTTTGCCATAGGATAGAGAGAAATGTTTTGAATACGAGTGAGACTGACTAATGAAATCAATGGGGCCCCTTGGCCGGTAATTCGACCATGTTAGCTGGCCGCTAAAACAATTTTAGCAATCACATCTTTTTTCGCTGACATTGGCTAATTGACTGACTATCAGGGGGGTTGATCCGAGGGCCTTCAAAGGGGGGCCGCCAGTTGCCCATCCCTGCCCTAGACCCACTCGAATTTGCATATCACCTCAACAGACTATAGTGCCCTCAAAGCTCATCAATAAGCTAAGGATCCTGGGACTAAACACCTCCCTCTGCAACTAGATCCTGGATTTCCTGAGGGGCCGACCCCAGGTGGTAAGGGTAGGTAACAACACGTCTGCCACACTGATCCTCTACACTGGGACCCCTCAGGGGTGTGTACTTAGTCCCATCCTGTACTACCTGTTCACCCACGACTGTGTGGCTGTGCACGACTCCAACACCATAATTTGATGATGACACAACGGTGGTAGGCCTGATTACCGGCAACGATGAGACAGCCTATAGAGAGGAGGTCAGAGACCTGGTAGTGTGGTGCCAGGACAACAACCTCTCCCTCAACATGGGCAAGACAAAGAAGTTCATCGTGGACTACAGGAAACAGATGGCCGAACAGGCCAGCTTCCACATCGACAGGGCTGCAGTGGAGCGGGACGAGAGCGTCAACTTCCTTTGTGTCCAAATCACTTAAGTTCTTAAAATGGTCCACAGACGCAAACAGTCGTAAAGAAGGCACGACAGTACCTCTTCACCCCTCGGCAGGTCGAAATGATTTGTCGTCGTTCCTCAAATTCTCAAAACGTTCTACAGCTGCACCATTGAGAGCATCTTGACTGGCTGCATCACTGCTTGGTATGGCATTGGCACCGCCCAGTACATCACTGGGGCAGAGCTCCCTGCCATCCAGGACCTCTATTATCAGGCTGTTAGAAAGGAAGACATGGAAAATTGTTAAAGACTCCGACCACTGAACAGCTTCTTATCCCCAAGCCAGACAACTGCTAAATAGCTAACAAAGTGACTACATGTATATAGCTACTGACCCTGGAACTGAACCTGTATATAGCTACTGACCCTGGAACTGTCCCTATATATAGCTACTGACCCTGTATATAGCTACTGACCCTTTATATAGCTACTGACCCTGTATATAGCTACTGACCCTGTAAATAGCTACTGACCCTGTATGTAACTACTGACCCTGTATATAGCTACTGACCCTGGAACTGACCCTGTATATAACTACTGACCCTGTATATAGTTACTGACCCTGGAACTGACCCTGTATATAGCTACTGACCCTGGGACTGACCCTGTATATAGCTACTGACCCTGGAACTGACCCTGTATATAGCTACTGACCCTGGGACTGACCCTGTATATAGCTACTGACCCTGGAACTGACCCTATGTATGTAGCTACTGTTCCTGGAACTGTCCCTGTACTGTATATAGCTACTGACCCTGTATATAGCTTCTGACCCTGGAACTGACCCTGTATATAGCTACTGACCCTGGAACTGTCCATGTACTGTATATAGCTACTGTTCCTGGAACTGACCCTATGTATATAGCTACTGTTCCTGGAACTGTCCATGTACTGTATATAGCTACTGTTCCTGGAACTGACCCTATGTATATAGCTACTGTTCCTGGAACTGTCCCTGTACTGTATATAGCTACTGACCCTGGGACTGACCGTATGTATATAGCTACTGACCCTGGAACTGTCCCTATGTATATAGCTACTGTTCCTGTCTCTGTACTGTATATAGCTACTGTTCCTGGAACTGTCCCTGTACTGTATATAGCTACTGTTCCTGGAACTGACCCTGTATATAGCTACTGACCCTGGAACTTACCCTATGTATATAGCTACTGTTCCTGGAACTGTCCCTGTACTGTATATAGCTACTGTTCCTGGAACTGACCCTGTATATAGCTACTGACCCTGGAACTGACCTTATGTATATAGCTACTGCTCCTGGAACTGACCCTGTACTGTATATAGCTACTGTTCCTGGAACTGACCCTGTATATAGCTACTGACCCTGGAACTGACCTTATGTATATAGCTACTGACCCTGGAACTGACCCTATGTATATAGCTACTGTTCCTGGAACTGACCCTGTACTGTATATAGCTACTGACCCTGGAACTGACCCTGTACTGTATATAGCTACTGTTCCTGGAACTGACCCTGTACTGTATATAGCTACTGTTCCTGGAACTGACCCTGTATATAGCTACTGACCCTGGAACTGACCCTGTATATAGCTACTGACCCTGTATATAGCTACTGACCCTGTATATAGCTACTGACCCTGGAACTGACCCTATGTATATAGCTTACCTACTTTCTTGTGTTCTTCTTATGTATTTTTCTCATGTGTTGGTTTGTTTCTTTTTGTTGCTTGCACAGGATACAACAGGTGTAAACAGTACAGTGAAATGCTTTCCTGTGTGTGTATGTGTGTGTGTGTGTGTGTGTGTGTGTGTGTGTGTGTGTGTGTGTGTGTGTGTGTGTGTGTGTGTCTGATGGCTTTGTGATGAACTACAGTATGTGACAACTTCTCTCTTCCTATCCTTTGATTCTGAAAGATAAAGTATAGTATCAATATTTGTGTGGGATATGTGTTACCATGACAACTGCACAACTTCTGACTTCAACATCAGAAGTCATTGCTCCACACCTGTTGTGTTGCCGTGGAAACACAGACACACACAGACACACACACACACACACACACATCAGGAACAGTTTGGGGCGAGTTATAGAGACATGCTTGGAATCTAGATGAGCTGAGCCATGCAATCTGTTCAGCATGCCTGCCAAAGAGTGACTCAGAACAATTTGTTTGTTTCCTTAAAGGACCGCAGTGTGTAAACCGCAAACACACATACACACACACGCACAGATTCACAAACACTCACATGCACTCAGATACACACACACACAAACACACACACACACACACGCAAACACATACACATACACCGACACACAGTTTGTTTGTGGCTGTTGCAGAGAGAGAGAGAGAGAAAGGCTTCCACCAGCCTTGTATTAAAGCTCCATTTGTTTCACATTAGTGAACATCAAACAGAATCCCCCATTATCATGATCACCAGAAAGAGAGAAGCTCAAGGGGTATGGATCATGAGCTCATGGGCTCCTGAGTTCTTCTGAAAAAAAATATATAATTATAGTTGGATAAATGTAGATCAACTTTTTTTTCACCCCACAAGGACTTACACATGATGCAACCCTCTACATCAAAACCTTCAATCCAAATCAAAATTCCATGCCTAAAACCTTGATTTTGTTTTAAATTACCCGAATGGATTCTTACTACCAAGGACTGTCGAGAAAATTAATTAAAACCTGCAGAAAAAACACAGCGGAAACCTGGAAATACAACACAAACATGAGTGAGTTCAGTCTGAACCTACTACTGAAGCCAAAAAATAAAAGACAATAATCTCTAGGTATTTTTGTTATACTATAAACCTTAATAAATAAGGCTACTAAGCTTCCAAGCAGCTAGGACAAACTGACCTGGCTGCAACTTCAGCCTAACAGCAGAGTTTCCCAGCCTCCCCGACCCCAAACACAGAGGCCTTTGAAGCTCCCTGCTCCACTGCGTGTCCCTGGGCAGATGTCATCACAGTACAGCACCCCTTGGATATTATAAATAACACGGAAGAAGCACTAAAAGAAGATCCTCAAGGAGAATCCAGAGACACTATTTGATGACAGCTACAAAGAGAAGGGAACATATGAGATTTTAAATTTTCCAGACAGACCATCCCCTGGAATGGCACAGTGATATGCTTACTTATACAAGCCCTTATTAACCAACAGTGCCAGTTCAAGAAAGAGTTAAGAAAATATTGATCAAATAAACGAAATTAAATAATTATTCAAAGTAACACAATAAAATAACAATAACGAGGCTATATACAGGGGGTACCGAGTCAATGTGCGGGTGTACAGGTTAGTGGAGGCACTCAAGGGAGTGATTAAAAAAGCTTCTTCCACTTTCCCCAATGAAAAAGCGGTTATTTCCATTCAGCTACGACGAAAATAGGTGAATGCTAGCATTTCCTGGGACTGTGCCTCGAAACCTAATATCTACCTGGCCCACCACTCAACTTTGGACTTAAACAGCCTTTACAAGCATGTCCACTTCTACAAGGCAGCAATCCCAACTTTTGCCAGGACCCTGAAAGACATCACCCTCACCCCCAGCACCTCACACATGATGCAACAGAGCAACGGACACCCCGCCCAGACCAGCGAGATACGCTTCCACAAAGCTTTTACTATCTCATCCTGGAAAATACAAGGTCAGAGGTCATCTGCCTTTGGCCTAAAGAGCAGGAACACAGACTTCTTTAAAGAAATTAGAAATACAGACATTGTCACCCTCTAGGTTACAGAGAGCTGGTAATCCCATCCACCAAACTACCAGGTGTAAAACATGGTATAGAGGAGAGGGACCCACTGGTTGCTCTCTATGTTACAGAGAGCTGGTAATCCCATCCACCAAACTACCAGGTGTAAAACATGGTATAGAGGAGACGGACCCACTGGTTGCCCTCTAGGTTACAGAGAGCTGGTAGTCCCATCCACCAAACTACCAGGTGTGAAACATGGTATAGAGGAGATGGACCCACTGGTTGCCCTCTAGGTTACAGAGAGCTGGTAGTCCCATCCACCAAACTACCAGGTGTGAAACGGGAAGAGACTCAGAGGGTATGCTAATTTGGTGTAGAGGAGACCTAAACCACTCTATTAAATTAGTCAAAACAGGATCATTTTACATCTGTCTAGAAATTAATAAGGAAATTATCTCAACAGAGAAAAATGGCCTGATGTGTGCTACCTACAGTACATTCCCCCAATAGAATCCGCATACCCTAACGATGACAACTTATCCATCCCAGAGGGGGACATCAACCATTTCCAGGCTCAGGGACATGTACTAGTCTGTGGCGACCAAAATGCCAGAACTGGACATGAACCTGACACTCTCAGCACATAGGGGGACAAACACCTACCTGGAGGTGACAGGATTTCCTCCCAAATATTCCCCCGTAGACACAACTATGACAAAACAACCAACAGAAATGGGTCACAACTCCTGCAGCTCTGTCACACACACACCCCTATGGTAGGTACATCTATAGCTCATCTCTTGGCAGTAGTACTGTAGACTACTTTGTCACTGACCTCAACCCAGAGTCTCTCAGAGCGTTCACAGTCAGCTCACTGACACCCCTATCAGATCACAGCAAAATCACAGTCTACCCGAACAGAGCAATATTCAGTCATGAACTGAATACTGCACAATATTAAAAAGGATCAGCTCCTTTTTTTTCCATTTCTGCCTAAAATGACGTTTCCAAATCTAACTGCCTGTAGTTCAGGCCCTGAAGCAAGGATATGCATATTCTTGGTACCATTTGAATTGAATTACTTTGAAGTTTGTGGAAATGTGAAAGGAATTAAGGAGAATATAACACATTAGATCTGGTAAAAGATAATGCAAAGAAAAAAACTACATTTTTTTGTATTTTTTTTGTACCATCATCTTTGAAATGCAAGAGAGAGGCCATAATGTATTATTCCAGCCCAGGTGCAATTTACATGTTGGCCACTAGATGGCAGCAATGTACTTGCCAAGTTTTAGACTGATCCAATGAACCATTGCATTACTGTTCAAAATGTATCTAAACTGCCCAAATGTGCCTAATTGGTTTATTAATACATTTTCAAGTTCATAACTGTGCACTCTCCTCAAACAATAGCATGGTATTATTTCACTGTAATAGCAACTGTAAATTGGACAGTGCAGTTAGATTAACAAGATTCTAAGCTTTCAGTCAATTTCCTATGTCCTGGGAAATGTTCTTGTTACTTACAACCTAATGCTAATCACATTACACTCCATTAGCTCAACCGTCCCACGGGGGACCCACCAATCATGTAGAGATGTTTAATATGTAGTAGTAATTAACATTAGGGTAGAGGGGAACACAATCATCCTAATGATGTCTGCATATAGACACTGTGTGTTCCCTTTTATCTAATAATTAATTCCTAACTAGTGGTGAATTTGTAAATTCAATCGGGAGTGCTATAGTGCGCTCAGAGTGCGCTCTGGGCGTTCATAAATTCAGAGCGTTGTCAGAACACGTCCATTCATAAATTATCTCTCAGAGCGTTCAGAGCGCACACTGGACGTTCTGGCCAAGGAGTAGGGTGAATCCGAGCATTCTGACCGAGCGTCAAGCACCCAAACAAACTGGCTAAAGTTGGCTAGCTTGCTGTGGACCAGATTATGATGATGCCAGGCCTAGCACAGACAGTGAAACAGATTATGATGATACCAGGCCTAGCACAGACAGTGAACCAGATTATGATGATGCTAGGCCTAGCACAGACAGTGAACCAGATTATGATGATGCTAGACCTAGCAGACAGTGAACCAGATTATGATGATGCTAGGCCTAGCAGACAGTGAACCAGATTATGATGATGCTAGGCCTAGCACAGACAGTGAACCAGATTATTATGATCCCAGGCCTAGCACAGACAGTGAACCAGATGATGATGATGCTAGACCTAGCAGACAGTGAACCAGATTATGACGATGCCAGGCCTAGCACAGACAGTGAACCAGATTATTATGATGCCAGGCCTAGCAGACAGTGAACCAGATTATGGTGATGACAGGCCTAGCACAGACAGTGAACCAGATTATGATGATGCCAGGCCTAGCACAGACAGTGAACCAGATTATGATGATGCTAGGCCTAGCAGACAGTTAACCAGATTATGATGATGCCAGGCCTAGCACAGACAGTGAACCAGATTATGGTGATGCTAGACCTAGCAGACAGTGAACCAGATTATGATGATGCTAGGCCTAGCAGACAGTGAACCAGATTATGATGATGCCAGGCCTAGCACAGACAGTGAACCAGATTATGGTGATGCTAGACCTAGCAGACAGTGAACCAGATTATGATGATGCTAGACCTAGCAGACAGTGAACCAGATTATGATGATGCCAGGCCTAGCACAGACAGTGAACCAGATTATGGTGATGCTAGACCTAGCAGACAGTGAACCAGATTATGATGATGCTAGACCTAGCAGACAGTGAACCAGATTATGGTGATGCTAGACCTAGCAGACAGTGAACCAGATTATGGTGATGCTAGACCTAGCAGACAGTGAACCAGATTATGGTGATGCTAGACCTAGCAGACAGTGAACCAGATTATGGTGATGCTAGACCTAGCAGACAGTGAACCAGACTATGGTGATGCTAGACCTAGCAGACAGTGACAGTGAACCAGATGAACCAGACTATGGTGATGCTAGGCCAGACAGTGAGCACAGCACAGACAGTGAACCAGATTATGATGATGCCAGGTTTAGCACAGACAGTGAACCAGATTATGGTGATGCTAGGCCTAGCAGACAGTGAACCAGATTATGATGATGCCAGGCCTAGCACAGACAGTGAACCAGATTATGATGATACTAGACCTAGCACAGACAGTGAACCAGATTATGATGATGCCAGGCATAGCACAGACAGTGAACCAGATTATGGTGATGCTAGACCTAGCAGACAGTGAACCAGATTATGGTGATGCTAGACCTAGCAGACAGTGAACCAGATTATGATGATGCCAGGCCTAGCAGACAGTGAACCAGATTATGGTGATGCTAGGCCTATCAGATAGTGAACCAGATTATGGTGATGCTAGACCTAGCAGACAGTGAACCAGATTATGGTGATGCTAGACCTAGCAGACAGTGAACCAGATTATGGTGATGCTAGGCCTAGCAGACAGTGAACCAGATTATGATGATGCTAGGCCTAGCAGACAGTGAACCAGATTATGATGATGCTAGACCTAGCACAGACAGTGAACCAGATTATGATGATGCTAGACCTAGCACAGACAGTGAACCAGATTATGATGATGCTAGACCTAGCAGACAGTGAACCAGATTATGGTGATGCTAGACCTAGCACAGACAGTGAACCAGATTATTATGATGCTAGACCTAGCAGACAGTGAACCAGATTATGGTGATGCTAGACCTAGCACAGACAGTGAACCAGATTATGGTGATGCTAGGCCTAGCACAGACAGTGAACCAGATTATGATGATGCCAGGCCTAGCAGACAGTGAACCAGATTATGATGATGCTAGACCTAGCACAGACAGTGAACCAGATTATGGTGATGCTAGACCTAGCACAGACAGCGAACCAGATTATTATGATTCTAGGCCTAGCACAGACAGTGAACCAGATTATGATGATGCCAGGCCTAGCAGACAGTGAAACAGATTATGATGATGCTAGACCTAGCACAGACAGTGAACCAGATTATGATGATACTAGACCTAGCAGACAGTGAACCAGATTATGATGATGCTAGACCTAGCACAGACAGTGAACCAGATTATGATGATGCTAGACCTAGCAGACAGTGAACCAGAATATGATGATGCTAGACCTAGCAGACAGTGAACCAGATTATGATGATGCTAGGCCTAGCAGACAGTGAACCAGATTATGATGATGCTAGACCTAGCACAGACAGTGAACCAGATTATGATGATTCTAGGCCTAGCAGACAGTGAACCAGAATATGATGATTCTAGGCCTAGCACAGACAGTGAACCAGATTATGGTGATGCCAGGCCTAGCACAGACAGTGAACCAGATTATGATGATACTAGACCTAGCAGACAGTGAACCAGATTATGATGATTCTAGGCCTAGCAGACAGTGAACCAGATTATGATGATTCTAGGCCTAGCACAGACAGTGAACCAGATTATGATGATGCCAGGCCTAGCACAGACAGTGAACCAGATTATGATGATTCTAGGCCTAGCACAGACAGTGAACCAGATTATGGTGATGCTAGGCCTAGCACAGACAGTGAACCAGATTATGATGATGCCAGGCCTAGCAGACAGTGAACCAGATTATGATGATGCTAGACCTAGCACAGACAGTGAACCAGATTATGGTGATGCCAGGCCTAGCACAGACAGTGAACCAGATTATGATGATACTAGACCTAGCAGACAGTGAACCAGATTATGATGATTCTAGGCCTAGCAGACAGTGAACCAGATTATGATGATTCTAGGCCTAGCACAGACAGTGAACCAGATTATGATGATGCCAGGCCTAGCACAGACAGTGAACCAGATTATGATGATTCTAGGCCTAGCACAGACAGTGAACCAGATTATGGTGATGCTAGGCCTAGCACAGACAGTGAACCAGATTATGATGATGCCAGGCCTAGCAGACAGTGAACCAGATTATGATGATGCTAGACCTAGCACAGACAGTGAACCAGATTATGGTGATGCTAGACCTAGCACAGACAGCGAACCAGATTATTATGATGCTAGACCTAGCACAGACAGTGAACCAGATTATGATGATGCTAGACCTAGCAGACAGTGAACCAGATTATGATGATGCTAGACCTAGCAGAAAGTGAACCAGATTATGATGAGGCTAGACCTAGCAGACAGTGAACCAGATTATGATGATGCTAGACCTAGCAGACAGTGAACCAGATTACGATGATACTAGACCTAGCAGACAGTGAACCAGATTATGATGATACTAGACCTAGCAGACAGTGAACCAGATTATGGTGATGCTAGGACTAGCAGACAGTGAACCAGATTATGATGATGCTAGGCCTAGCACAGACAGTGAACCAGATTATGATGATTCTAGACCTAGCAGACAGTGAACCAGATTATGATGATTCTAGGCCTAGCACAGACAGTGAACCAGATTATGATGATGCCAGGCCTAGCAGACAGTGAAACAGATTATGATGATGCTAGACCTAGCACAGACAGTGAACCAGATTATGATGATACTAGACCTAGCAGACAGTGAACCAGATTATGATGATGCTAGACCTAGCAGACAGTGAACCAGAATATGATGATGCTAGGCCTAGCACAGACAGTGAACCAGATTATGATGATGCCAGGCCTAGCAGACAGTGAAACAGATTATGATGATGCTAGACCTAGCACAGACAGTGAACCAGATTATGATGATACTAGACCTAGCAGACAGTGAACCAGATTATGATGATGCTAGACCTAGCAGACAGTGAACCAGAATATGATGATGCTAGACCTAGCAGACAGTGAACCAGATTATGATGATGCTAGGCCTAGCAGACAGTGAACCAGATTATGATGATGCTAGACCTAGCACAGACAGTGAACCAGATTATGATGATTCTAGGCCTAGCAGACAGTGAACCAGAATATGATGATTCTAGGCCTAGCACAGACAGTGAACCAGATTATGGTGATGCCAGGCCTAGCACAGACAGTGAACCAGATTATGATGATACTAGACCTAGCAGACAGTGAACCAGATTATGATGATTCTAGGCCTAGCAGACAGTGAACCAGATTATGATGATTCTAGGCCTAGCACAGACAGTGAACCAGATTATGATGATGCCAGGCCTAGCACAGACAGTGAACCAGATTATGATGATTCTAGGCCTAGCACAGACAGTGAACCAGATTATGATGATGCCAGGCCTAGCACAGACAGTGAACCAGATTATGATGATGCCAGGCCTAGCAGCCAGTGAACCAGATTATGATGATGCCAGGCCTATCAGACAGTGAACCAGATTATGATGATGCTAGACCTAGCACAGACAGTGAACCAGATTATGATGATGCTAGACCTAGCACAGACAGTGAACCAGATTATGATGATGCTAGACCTAGCACAGACAGTGAACCAGATTATGATGATGCTAGACCTAGCACAGACAGTGAACCAGATTATGATGATTCTAAGCCTAGCAGACAGTGAACCAGATTATGATGATGCTAGACCTAGCACAGACAGTGAACCAGATTATGATGATGCTAGGCCTAGCAGACAGTGAACCAGATTATGGTGATGCTAGACCTAGCAGACAGTGAACCAGATTATGATGATTCTAGGCCTAGCAGACAGTGAACCAGATTATGATGATGCTAGACCTAGCAGACAGTGAACCAGATTATGATGATTCTAGGCCTAGCACAGACAGTGAACCAGATTATGATGATTCTAGGCCTAGCACAGACAGTGAACCAGATTATGATGATGCCAGGCCTAGCACAGACAGTGAACCAGATTATGATGATGCCAGGCCTAGCAGACAGTGAACCAGAATATGATGATGCCAGGCCTATCAGACAGTGAACCAGATTATGATGACGCTAGACATAGCACAGACAGTGAACCAGATTATGATGATGCTAGACCTAGCACAGACAGTGAACCAGATTATGATGATGCTAGACCTAGCACAGACAGTGAACCAGATTATGATGATTCTAGGCCTAGCACAGACAGTGAACCAGATTATGATGATGCCAGGCCTAGCACAGACAGTGAACCAGATTATGATGATTCTAGGCCTAGCACAGACAGTGAACCAGATTATGATGATGCCAGGCCTAGCACAGACAGTGAACCAGATTATGATGATGCCAGGCCTAGCAGCCAGTGAACCAGATTATGATGATGCCAGGCCTATCAGACAGTGAACCAGATTATGATGATGCTAGACCTAGCACAGACAGTGAACCAGATTATGATGATGCTAGACCTAGCACAGACAGTGAACCAGATTATGATGATGCTAGACCTAGCACAGACAGTGAACCAGATTATGATGATGCTAGACCTAGCACAGACAGTGAACCAGATTATGATGATTCTAAACCTAGCAGACAGTGAACCAGATTATGATGATGCTAGACCTAGCACAGACAGTGAACCAGATTATGATGATGCTAGGCCTAGCAGACAGTGAACCAGATTATGGTGATGCTAGACCTAGCAGACAGTGAACCAGATTATGATGATTCTAGGCCTAGCAGACAGTGAACCAGATTATGATGATGCTAGACCTAGCAGACAGTGAACCAGATTATGATGATTCTAGGCCTAGCACAGACAGTGAACCAGATTATGATGATTCTAGGCCTAGCACAGACAGTGAACCAGATTATGATGATGCCAGGCCTATCACAGACAGTGAACCAGATTATGATGATGCCAGGCCTAGCAGACAGTGAACCAGATTATGATGATGCCAGGCCTATCAGACAGTGAACCAGATTATGATGACGCTAGACATAGCACAGACAGTGAACCAGATTATGATGATGCTAGACCTAGCACAGACAGTGAACCAGATTATGATGATGCTAGACCTAGCACAGACAGTGAACCAGATTATGATGATGCTAGACCTAGCACAGACAGTGAACCAGATTATGATGATTCTAGGCCTAGCAGACAGTGAACCAGATTATGATGATGCTAGACCTAGCACAGACAGTGAACCAGATTATGATGATGCTAGGCCTAGCAGACAGTGAACCAGATTATGGTGATGCTAGACCTAGCAGACAGTGAACCAGATTATGATGATTCTAGGCCTAGCAGACAGTGAACCAGATGATGATGATTCTAGGCCTAGCAGACAGTGAACCAGATTATGATGATTCTAGGCCAATCATCAAATTGGGGAAAGAGAAGAGTGGGCTGGTGATGTGGCTGGTAATATGATGTGATGTGGGCTGGTGATGTGATGTGGGCTGGTGATGTGATGTGGGCCGGTGATGTGATGTGGGCTGGTGATGTGATGTGGGCTGGTGATGTGATGTGGGCTGGTGATGTGGCTGGTAATATGATGTGATGTCGGATGGTGATGTGATGTGGGCTGGTGATGTGATGCAGACTGACGGTGTGATGCAGACTGATGATGTGATGCAGACTGATGGTGTGATGCAGACTGACGATGTGATGCAGACTGACGATGTGATGCAGACTGATGATGTGATGCAGACTGATGATGTGATGCAGACTGATGGTGTGATGCAGACTGACGATGTGATGCAGACTGATGATGTGATGCAGACTGATGGTGTGATGCAGACTGACGATGTGATGCAGACTGACGATGTGATGCAGACTGATGGTGTGATGCAGACTGACGGTGTGATGCAGACTGATGATGTGATGCAGACAGATGATGTGATGCAGACTGATGGTGTGATGCAGACTGACAATGTGATGCAGACTGATGATGTGATGCAGACTGATGGTGTGATGCAGACTGACAATGTGATGCAGACTGATGATGTGATGTGGGATGGTGTGGCTGTAAGGCCAGGGCTTAATTCTTGTCCCAGTTCACCCATGCTCACAATCATCTCAAACAGTGTTTCTAATAAACAATGAAATTGTACAGACTACCCCTTGCTAGTCAGGAAATGCTAGCTTTACTAAATAATTAAAATAGTTTAAAAAATTTTTTTTGCCTGAATATCTATGGGTAACAGGGTTGACGTGATATGCTCGTCCCCCTCAGATCACCTTCTTTTACTCTATGATTTGACTATTAGATGTTCAATGTTTCTTTAGAAAAAAAAATATTTAAGAAGGAATAGTTTCACCCATATTAAATCAAGAACTCAGTTCATGTAACAGGGTTGACCTTAAAATGAGAAACAGATGTGTAAAATGAATCACCAATCACATTAAACAAATCATCATCTCCAGATATGACTTTTTTTTTAAACCAACAAAATAACTATGACTTTACAATGATGGTGAAAGCTTGGAGACGTTTTTGGAATTAAGGTCAACTCATCAGAGAAGTGACAGAGGGACGTCACTTCTCTGACGAATTTAGGCACTTTAGCAAGTCGAAACTCATATATATATATAAATAAAATCTGATTTATTGAATTCTTCGTGTGGTCTATATTAAAGGGCACTTCATTTAATATAAAAGGCTTTTAAAATGTAATATTTGTGCACAATGTCTAATCAAAATATCAAAGGGATGCAAAAGACACTCTTTTCGTGGAAAGACCCTGTGTCCACTCTGTAGAGTTCAGTAAAAGGGCTAAGTCTACACTATAGGGCCAGGGCCGGCCCCAGGTATAAGTTGTAGTAATCATGGCCGAATACCGACCAACCTAGGGGCCCTGACCTCCAGGGGGCCCCCGTAGCTTTTGTTAGTAATTCTCACTCAAATATCATATTAACATGGCATAATCCATGGCCCCCACAAAACAATATTGAAGGATAATAGCTAAAAAAATAAAACAAACGCCACACAATAACAAAATGGGTAGAATTGCATGAAATATGTTATAAAATAACATAAAACAATCTCTGACCCATGGTAAAATGTGTATAATTGCAGAAAGTGTGCTTTAAAAATGCAACATTTTCTCTACACCCATTGCAAAATGTGTAGAATTGTAAGAAATTAACTTTAAAATAGTACATTCTCGCCACAGTCAAGAGGGGAGGGGGGCACTTAAATGTTTTGCTGTGAGATGGGGCGCCCCACCTCACAGCGTAGGGCTCATGGGCTCATGGGCTATGAGCTATGGGCTATGTCCACTATGTTTAATCTCCTACAGAACACCAGACAAGGAGAGAGGGTTATCTAACTGCTGATTGGGTGAGGGTTATGGTGAGTGTTATCTAACTGCTGACTGGGTGAGTGTTATCTAACTGCTGATTGGGTGAGGGTTATCTAACTGCTGACTGGGTGAGGGTTATCTAACTGCTGATTGGGTGAGGGTTATTTAACTGCTGATTGGGTGAAGGGATTAGACTGTGTGTCTGAATGGGAGCAGACCTACCCCTCTCCATCTCTCCAACTCTCTCTCTCCCTCTGTCTCTCTCTCTCCATCTCTCTATCTCCCTCTGTCTCTCTCTCCATCTCTCTCTCTCTCTCTCTCTCTCTCTCTCTTCCTATCTCTATCTCTCTCCCCCCTCTATCTTTCTCTCTCCCTCTCTCTCCCCCGATCTCTATCTATCTATCTCTCTCCCTCTCTCTCTCCCCCCTCTATCTATCTCTCTCCCTCTCTCTCTCCCCATCTCTATCTCTCTCTCCCCCTCTCTCTCTCCCCCGTCTTTCTATCTATCTCTATATCTATATCTCTCTATATCTATATCTATATCTATATCTATCTCTCTCTCTCTCTCTCTCTCTCTCTCTCTCTCTCTCTCTCTCTCTCTCTCTCCATCCCCCTCTCCCCCCCTCAACACCCCCTCTCTCCCCCTCTCCCCCCCCCTCTCTCTCTCTCTCTCTCTCTCTCTCCCCCTCTCTCCCCTCTCTCCCCTCTCTCCCCTCTCTATTTCTCTCTCTCTCTCTCTTCTCTTCACAGAACAATATACTGAACAAAAGTGTTGGTCCCATGTTTCATGAGCTGAAACAAAACATCCCAGATGTTGTATTTCTCTAATATTTTAAGCACATATTTGTTTACATCCATGTTAGTGAGCATTTCTCCTTTGCCAAGATAATCCATCCATCTGACATGTATGACATAACAAGAAGCTGATTAAACAGCATGATCATTACAGAGGTGCACCTTGTGCTGGGAACAATTAAAGGCCACTCTAAAATGTGCAGTTTTGTCACACAACACATTGTAACAGATGTCTCAATGCTTTGAGGGAGCTTTTGATTGGCATGCTGACTGGAGGAATGTCCATCAGAGCTGTTGCCAGATAATTGAATGTTAATTTTTCTACCATAAGCCACCTCCAATGTCATTTTAGAGAATTTGGCATTATGTCCAATCGGCCTCAAAACCGCAGACCACGTGTAACCACGCCTGCCCAGGACCTCCACATCTGGCTTCTTTGCCTGCAGGGTTTTCTGAGATCAGCCACCTGGACAGCTGATGACACTGAGGAGTATGTTTGTAATAAAGCCCTTTTGTTAGGGAAAATGAATTCTGACTGGCTGGGCCTGGTCCACTCATGGCTGCGCTCACTCATGGCAGATTTATTTCAATTGACTTATTTCCTTATATGAACTATAACTCAGTAAAATCTTTTGAAATTGTTGCATGTTGCGTTTATATTTTTGTTCAGTATATATATAAATATGTACCTGAAAAATAAAAGCAGTTTGGTGGAAGTGATGGATTTTTGCACACCCTCTCTTCACTCAGCTCCAGTCCAGTCCAGTCCTCCAGTCCTCCAGTCCAGTCCAGTCCTCCAGTCCAGTCTTCCAGTCCAGTCCAGTCCTCCACTCTAGTCCAGTCCAGTCCTCCAGTCCAGTCTAGTCCAGTCCAGTCCTCCAGTCCAGTCCATTCCTCCAGTCCTCCAATCCAGTCCAGTCCAGTCCTCCAGTCCAGTCCAGTCCTCCAGTCCAGTCCAGTCCAGTCCAGTCCAGTCCTCCAGTCCAGTCCAGTCCTCCAGTCCAGTCCAGTCCAGTCCATCCAGTCCAGTCCTCCAGTCCAGTCCTCCAGTCCTCCAGTCCAGTCCATCCAGTCCATCCAGTCCAGTCCATCCAGTCCTCCAGTCCAGTCCTCCAGTCCTCCAGTCCAGTCCAGTCCAGTCCTCCAGTCCAGTCCAGTCCAGTCCTCCAGTCCAGTCCAGTCCATCCAGTCCAGTCCAGTCCAGTCCTCCAGTCCAGTCCTCCAGTCCTCCAGTCCAGTCCATCCAGTCCATCCAGTCCATCCAGTCCATCCAGTCCAGTCCATCTAGTCCAGTCCATCCAGTCCTCCAGTCCTCCAGTCCAGTCCTCCAGTCCTCCAGTCCAGTCCATCCAGTCCATTCCATCCAGTCCAATCCAGTCCTCCAGTCCAGTCCAGTCCAGTCCAGTCCAGTCATCCAGTCCAGTCCAGTCCAGTCCTCCAGTCCAGTCCAGTCCAGTCCATCCAGTCCAGTCCAGTCCTCCAGTCCAGTCCTCCAGTCCTCCAGTCCAGTCCATCCAGTCCATCCAGTCCAGTCCATCCAGTCCTCCAGTCCAGTCCTCCAGTCCTCCAGTCCAGTCCAGTCTTCCAGTCCAGTCCAGTCCAGTCCTCCAGTCCAGTCCAGTCCAGTCCATCCAGTCCAGTCCAGTCCAGTCCTCCAGTCCAGTCCTCCAGTCCTCCAGTCCAGTCCATCCAGTCCATCCAGTCCATCCAGTCCAGTCCATCCAGTCCTCCAGTCCTCCAGTCCAGTCCTCCAGTCCTCCAGTCCAGTCCATCCAGTCCATTCCATCCAGTCCTCCAGTCCTCCAGTCCAGTCCTCCAGTCCTCCAGTCCAGTCCATCCAGTCCAGTCCATCCAGTCCATCCAGTCCAGTCCATCCAGTCCTCCAGTCCTCCAGTTCAGTCCTCCAGTCCTCCAGTCCAGTCCATCCAGTCCAGTCCATCCAGTCCTCCAGTCCTCCAGTCCAGTCCTCCAGTCCTCCAGTCCAGTCCATCCAGTCCAGTCCATCCAGTCCTCCAGTCCTCCAGTCCAGTCCTCCAGTCCTCCAGTCCAGTCCAGTCCTCCAGTCCAGTCCAGTCCAATCCAGTCCAGTCCTCCAGTCCAGTCCAGTCCTCCAGTCCAGTCCAGTCCAGTCCATTACCCAACATCACTCTCTGTATCTGTGTTGGTGGACTCTCGTAGTCACACTCTGTAACAAAGGGGTTCACATTCCTGCAGAGCTTAACTCTGGTACCTGTGGTCAGACCTGTGTGTCTGTGGCAGTGCTTGACTTGGGAAGGAGCTCACAGGAGTCCAGGAGTCCCGGCAACTCACATTTTCTACTGCTTGAGTTCCTGCACCTCTCAAAGAATAGGATTACAAATATTTCTGGCAACTATATAAATGATACCGCCACACAAAAAATTTGTCTTAAGATGAATAAACTAATTGTAAGTCGCTCTGGATAAGAGTTTCTGCTAAATTACTAAAATGTTTCAAATATAAGTCAAGTATTGGCCTGTGGGAGTGTGGCGACGAGGTCGTTCTGTTTGGAGCGGTAGGTGACATGGGCACAGTTGAAATGGTGAGAGTGGTGAGTTTGCTTTCAACTTCCTCATTCTCCCTACCTCCCCGTGGCTCTTTTCTCTTGCTCTCCTTCTCTCTTTCAGCACGGAAAGAGGAATGAAGGCCTGTGCAGTAATACACTGATCATTCCTTTCTGGTCACTATGACCCGACCGGGCCGTGTGGAAAGCAGGAGAAAGTGAGATTAGATCCTAACATGATGGCACCAGAGGGGATGGCTGACGTTTTATGAGCTCTTAACTAATTTGTTTGTTTTGTCGCATTGTTTGTAACTCATTTTGTACATAATGTTGCTGATACCGTCTCTTATGACCGAAAAGAGCTTCTGGGCATCAGAACAGCGATGACTCACCTCGAACTGGACAACGAGTCCGACGCAAA
>NC_092170.1:38610502-38680502 GCF_045791955.1 Oncorhynchus clarkii lewisi
TATGTGTATGTGTGTTTGTGTGTCTGTGTGTCTGTGTGTATGTGTGTGTGTGTGCGTGCATCCCTGTCTTTGTGTGTGTTGGCCAGTGATCCAGTTGCTCTGATGCTAACATCATTGAACACACACAAACAAACATAGAGGCCCATTTGGCAGCTGTGAGGAAGAGAGAGAGAGAGAGGGGGGGGGGGGGGGGGGGTGTTGGTTTGGAGACACACCCATGTGGTTAACTCTCCCTCGGGCCTTTACTGTAAGTTTGTTAACTAGAACTGGGTGGATAAACATACACACACACACACACACACACACACACACACACACACACATACACACACACACACACACACACACACACACACACACACACACACACACACAGACGTAACTGCTACAACATTCCCTCAGAGCAGAATGCAGAGGGAGTGACAGGCTATATATAATGACGTCACCCCTTTTCTCCCTCCCTCCCTCCCTCCCACCGTTCTGCATGTCTCTGACTCTGTGACCTGCAGTACTCCCAGGCCCCTGTCAGTTGACTGAGGAAACCCTGTACGTCTCTTAGCGCCTGAAAAGAGCATTGAAGAAGAGACAGGTTGGCAGTCAGGGCTTGCTGCTGTCCTACACATCTTCCTCTGTAAGATACAGGGCTTGCTGCTGTCCTACACATCTCCCTCTGTAAGATACAGGGATTGTTGCTGTCCTACACATCTCCCTCTCTAAGATACAGGGTGTGTTGCTGTCCTACACATCTCCCTCTGTAAGATACAGGGCTTGCTGCTGGCCTACACATCTTCCTCTGTAAGATACAGGGCTTGTTGCTGTCCTACACATCTCCCCCTGTAAGATACAGGGCTTGTTGCTGTCCTACACATCTCCCTCTGTAAGATACAGGGCTTGTTGCTGTCCTACACATCTCCCTCTGTAAGATACAGGGCTTGTTGCTATCCTACACATCTCCCTCTGTTAGATACAGGGTTTGTTGCTGTCCTACACATCTCCCTCTGTAAGATACAGGGTTTGTTGCTGTCCTACACATCTCCCTCTGTAAGATACAGGGTTTTCTGCTGTCCTACACATCTCCCTCTGTAAGATACAGGGCTTGCTGCTGTCCTACACATCTCCCTCTGTAAGATACAGGGCTTGTTGCTATCCTACACATCTCCCTCTGTAAGATACAGGGCTTGCTGCTGTCCTACACATCTCCCTCTGTAAGATACAGGGCTTGTTGCTGTCCTACACATCTCCCTCTGTAAGATACAGGGCTTGTTGCTGTCCTACACATCTCCCTCTGTAAGATACAGGGCTTGTTGCTGTCCTACACATCTCCCTCTGTAAGATACAGGGCTTGCTGCTGTCCTACACATCTCCCTCTGTAAGATACAGGGCTTGCTGCTGTCCTACACATCTCCCTCTGTAAGATACAGGGCTTGCTGCTGTCCTACACATCTCCCTCTGTAAGATACAGGGCTTGCTGCTGTCCTACACATCTCCATCTGTAAGATACACCTTTACTATTACATACACGGCGTACATACTTTTGCTTTTATAATATCACTAGGCCTTGGATTCTATCATCAGACAAGCACTGGTTTCAGGACAGAACAACTACTGCAGGGTGGATGGATACACGCACACAAACACACGTACCCAACACACACACACACAAACACACACACAAACACACGTACCCAACACACAAACAAACACACACACACACAAACACACGTACCCGACACACATACAAACACACGTACCCAACACACACACAAACACATGTACCCAACACACACACAAACACACGTACCCAACACACACACAAACACACGTACCCAACACACAAACAAACACACACACACAAACACACACACAAACACACGTACCCAACACACAAACAAACACACACACACACAAACACACGTACTCGACACACATACAAACACACGTACCCAACACACACACAAACACATGTACCCAACACACACACAAACACACGTACCCAACACACACACAAACACACGTACCCAACTCATACACAAACACACGTACCCAACACACACACAAACACACGTACCTAAGTTTACATACACCTTAGCCAAAATACATTTAAACTCAATTTTTCACCATTCCTGACATTTAATCCTCGTAGAAATGCCCTGTCTTAGGTCAGTGTGGATCACCAGTTTATTTTAAGAATGTGAAATGTCAGAATAATAGTAGAGAGAATTACTTATTTCAGTTTGTCTTTCTTTCATCACATTCCCAGTGGGTCAGAAGTTTACATACTCAATTAGTATTTGGTAGCTTTGCCTTTAAATTGCTTAATAACTTTTCATGTTCAAAATCGTGCACTATCCTCAAACAATAGCATGGTATTCTTTCACTGTAATAGCTACTATAAATTTGGCAGTGCAGTTAGATTAACAAGAGTGTATTCTTTCTGCCAATATCAGATATGTCTATGTCCTGGGAAATGTTCTCGCCAATTACAACGTCACGTTAATCGCATTAGACTACGTTAGCTCTCCCGCGGAACGGACACCGATCCCGAAGAAGTTAAAGGAGCAGGAAGCTGACGAACTCTGACTGTAGATCATATCACTATTACTAGCCTATCTATTAAATAATAGAGTGATAGAGTAGCCTATCTATTATAGAAATATAGAGTGGTGTAGTAGCCTATCTATTATAGAAATAGAGAGTGGTAGAGTAGCATATCTATTATAGAAATAGAGAGTGGTATAGTAGCCTATCTATTATAGAAATAGAGAGTGGTAGAGTAGCCTATCTATTATATAAATAGAGAGTGGTAGAGTAGCCTATCTATTATAGAAATAAAGAGTGGTAGAGTAGCCTATCTATTATAGAAATAGAGAGTGCATGTCTATTAGTAGCTGAAGAGCTAGCTAGACAAAAACTAGAGTGAGTTACTACCGTTATCAGAGCTAGAGACACGTGACCAGAGCTGAGAAACGGATGATCTCTGTGGTACCTGCTATTTCCTTATGCACAGTTTCAGTTTGACTTAGTTACCAGCCCACCTGCAGGTGGAAAAGTGAATCTGACTCAGACAGGGAAAGAGTGGTGGATGGAATGATGAGAAGGGAGAGAGAGAGAGAGAGAGAGAGAGAGAGAGAGAGAGAGAGAGAGAGAGAGAGAGTGAGAGAGAGAGAGAGAGAGAGAGAGAGAGAGAGAGAGAGAGAGAGAGAGAGAGAGAAAGAGAGAGAGAGAGAGAGAGGCAGAAATGTCATGCATCTGTAGTGTGATCAGGTTGCGTTGCGTGTGTGAACTCTGACTGTAAATCACATTACTATAGGAGTTATACAGGAAGCTGATGATGCTGCTGCAGTGCTGTTGTGGTGCTGTTGTGGTGCAGAAACCCTAGACCAACTCCAATTTGCATACCGGCCAAACAGATCCACAGATGATGCAATCTCTATTGCACTCCGCACTGCCCTTTCCCACCTGGACAAAAGGAACACTTATGTGAGAATGCTGTTCATTGACTACAGCTCAGCGTTCAACACCATAGTGCCCTCAAAGATCATCAATAAGCTAAGGATCCTAGGACTGAACACCTCCCTCTGCAACTGGATCATGGACTTCCTGGCGGGCCGCCCCTAGGTGGTAAGGGTAGGTAACAACACATCTGTCACGCTGATCATCAACATCGGAGCCCCTCAGGGGTGCGTGCTCAGTCCACTCCTATACTCCCTGTTCACCCACGACTGCATGGCCAGGCACGACTCCAACAACATCTTTAAGTTTGCATAAGACACAACAGTGGAAGGCCTGATCACCGACAACAACGAGACAGCCTATAGGGAGGAGGTCAGAGACCTGGCCGGGTGGTGCCAGAATAACAACCTATCCCTCAACGTAACCAAGACTAAGGAGATGATTGTGGACTACAGGAAAAGGAACACCGAGCACGCCCCCGTTCTCATCAACGGGGCTGTAGTGTAGCAGGTTGAGAGCTTCAAATTCCTTGGTGTCCACATCACCAACAAACTAGATTGGTCCAAACACACCAAGACAGTCGTGAAGAGGGCACGACAAAGCCTATTCCCCCTCAGGAAACTAAAAAGATTTGGCATGGGTCCTGAGATCCTCAAAAGGTTCTACAGGTGCAACATCGAGAGCATCCTGACTGGTTGCATCACTGCCTGGTACGGCAATTGCTCGGCCTCCGACCACAGAGGGTAGTGCGTACGGCCCAGTACATCACAGGGGCAAAGCTGCCAGCCATCCGGGACCTCTACACAAGGCGGTGTCAGAGGAAGGCCCTAATTGTCAAAGACCCCAGCCACCCCAGTCATAGACTGTTCTCTCTACTACCGCCTGGCAAGCGGTACCGGAGTGCCAAGTCTAGGACAAAAGGGCTTCTCAACAGCTTTTATCCCCAAGCCATAAGACTCCTGAACAGGTAATCAAATGGTTACCCGGACTATCTGCATTGTGTCCCGCCAACCCCTCTTTTACACTACTGCTACTCTCTGTTCATCATATATACATAGTCACTTTAACCATGTCTACATGTACATACTACAACAATCAGCCTGACTAACTGGTGTCTGTATGTAGACTTGCTACTCTTATTTTCAAATGTCTTTTTACTGTTGTTTTATTTCTTTACTAACCTACACACACACACACGCACGCACGCACGCACGCACGCACCACACCACACCACACCACACCACACCACACCCGCACCCGCACCCGCACCCGCACCCGCACGCACGCGCACACGCACACGCACGCGCACGCGCACACACACACACACACACACACACACACACACTTTTTTTCTCCGCACTGTTGGTTAGAGCCTGTAAGTAAGCATTTCACTGTAAGGTGAATATCATGTTGGATGAACGAGTCTCTTGTGAGATTGCGAGACATGTAGACTTCATTACCATATTGCACTTAACACACTACAGTACCTCTCATCTTCAGCAAAGCTAAAGCAAAATAAAACAGGCCTAAATTAAAACAGACGTGTGTATCCAGGAAACAGCTGTGCAAATCGAGTTCGACACCTGTTGTATTCGGGGCACGTGACAAATAAACTTGGATTTGATTTGATTTGGTGGTCTGTAAACAGCTACAAAGAATATATTTGAAAACTCTCTCGTTTGCGAGCAGAATTGAGGGGAGTGGGGGTTTGTTCGATCGCCTCCTACTCCTCAGAAGGCAGCCCGCTCTCCTGCCTCTCTTTCTTAGCCTCCTCTTCACGCAGATCACTAGGGGTCGGGGCCTGTCCCCGAGGGAGCCGTATATCCTCTGCCTCGGGCTCATCAAAGTCATGGAAGAAGAAAAAGGATTCTGCTCGTCCGTGGTGACCAATCGCAGTCCTGATGTCTAGAAGTCTGCTCGTCCGTGGTGACCAATCGCAGTCCTGATGTCTAGAAGTCTGCTCGTCCGTGGTGACTAACCGCAGTCCTGATGTCTAGAAGTTATTTTCGGTCATAAGAGACGGTAGAATGTCTATACTGTACTCTATACCATCTACTGCATCTTGCCTATGACGTTCGGCCATCACTCATTCATATATTTTCATGTACATATTCTTATTCATTCCTTTACACTTGTGTGTATAAGGTAGTTGTTGTGAAATTGTTAGGTTAGATAACTTGTTGGTTATTACTGCATTGTCGGAACTAGAAACACAAGCATTTCGCTACACTCGCATTAACATCTGCTAACCATGTGTATGTGACAAATAAAATTGTATTTGATTTGGCAACATTATGTACAAAATACTGTAAGTAAAAAATAAGTTACAAACAACGCAGATAAACGAACATATCTGTCTGTGTGTATGTGTGTTTGTGTGTGTTTGTGTATGTGTGTTTGTGTGTGTGTGTGTGTATGTGTGTTTGTGAGTTTCAATGTGTGAATGATTGTCAATTCTTCTTTGCTTTTACTACTTTGTTGCAATTGTTCTGTAAACTGCATTTTATGTGTGTGTGTGTGTGTGTGTGTGTGTGTGTGTGTGTGTGTGTGTTTGTGTGTGTGTGTGTGTTTGTGTGTGTGTTTGTGTGTGTGTGTGTGTTTGTGTGTGTGTGTGTGTGTGTTTGTGTGTGTGTGTTTGTGTGTGTGTGTGTGTGTGTGTGTGTGTTTGTGTGTGTGTGTGTGTGTGTGTTTGATACAGATGTGGTGTGGGAGTGTGTGTGTGAGGCACGCTATGCGTTCACAGCTATCACACCAGGAAGTGGCAGTGGAGGGAGGGGGAGGAGAAGGAGGAGGTGGGGCAATGAGCTTCTCACGCATACTACAGCCAGACGGTTGAGTTAGAGTGCATGCTTCTCACACACACACACACAGCACGCTGCACACACACACACATGGTGACACAGACTCCGTACGCTGACACACACACATTGACACACACACAGCACGCGGACACGCACACACACATTGTGTGCAATGCAGTAAATAATGGTGAACACTGATCAAACAGTGTTACATGGGGCTGAACAACTCACAGGACCCAGACACCATCCAATGATCTCCTCTTCCTCTCTCTCTATCATCTATATTATTGATTGGCAGTTCATTCCTAGCCTGAGGCTGTGGTTAGACTGGGGAGTCTCTCTCTCTCTCTCTCTCTGTTTCTCTCTCTCTCTCTCTCTCTCTGTTTCTCTATCTCTCTCTCTCTCTCTTTGTTTCTCTCTCTCTCTGTTTCTCTCCCTCTCTCTCTCTCTGTTTCTCTCCCCCTCGCTCTCTCTCTCTCTCTCTCTCTCCCTCTCTCTCCCTCTCTCTCTCTGTTTCTTTCTCTGTTTCTCTGTTTCTCTCTCTCTCCCTCTCTTCTCTCTCTCTCTCTCTCTCTCTCTCTCTCTCTCTCTATTTCTCTCTCTGTTTCTCTCTCTTTCTCGCTCTCTCTCCCTCTCTCTCTCTCTCTCTCGCTCTCTTGCTTTCTCCCCCGCTATCTCTCTCTCTCTGTCTGTCTGTATTATCATGTGTATATGTGTGTGTTCATGTTTATTGCAGGTGTAGCGAAATGCTTGTGTTCCTAGCTCTGACAGTGTGGTAGTATCTAACAATTCACAACATTACACACACAAAAGAACGGAGTTAAGAAATATACAAATGTATGTGTGTGTGTGTGTGTATGTGTGTGCATGTGGTTAAATGCTTTAGGGGTTATTCTAATCCACCATCTAGGAGATTATAAAGGGCACACAGGGTCACGGTTGGGTCAAAGGTCAACCAGGCAGCCTAATGAGGCCTGCTGTGACCTGCTATAATGACGAGCCGGCTGAGGCCTGGTAGCCTGATGAGCCAGCTGAGGCATCCCCGGTCCCGTCGGCAACAGAACCCGGACCCGACGTCACCAACCAAATCAAAAAACAAAAATAAACTCCCTGATGCTTCTAATATTGGTGTCAGCATTCTGTGAAGACAGATGCTGGGAGACGAGAAGTAACTACAGGGAGTTTAATAAATAACCGACATGAAACAAACAAGGACAGCGTCTGAACAGGGGAAACATAATGACAATAATGCTGACACAGGGATCAAACCGAGGAACAGACAGATATAGGAGGGGCAATAAACAAAGTAAAGGAGTTCAGGTGAGCACAAAGAAGCGCTGGTGCGCGTAATGATGGTGACAGGTGTGCGTAATGAGGGGGAGCGGGAGCAGGCATGACACTTGGTTCATGTGTGTGAGTTTGTATTGTAATTCATTCTGAAGGGCAAACTGTCTTTCATGTCTTTGGAGTTTGAGACTAATGAAACCTGCAAAGATGTGATATCAGTGTGTGTTTGTAGTATCAGTGAACAACACAGAAAAACAGGAGGACTGACTTCTGTTGTTCAGTCAGTCCTGCTGTCGTTCAGTGTATCATTGCAGTGGTATCAGTCCTGCTGTCGTTAAGTGTAACATAGCAGTGGTATCAGTCCTCCTGTCATTCAGTGTATCATTGCAGTAGTATCAGTCCTGCTGTCATTCAGTGTATCATTGCAGTGGTATCAGTTCTCCTGTCGTTCAGTGTATCATTGCAGTGGTATCAGTCCTCCTGTCGTTCAGTGTATCATTGCAGTGGTATCAGTCCTCCTGTCGTTCAGTGTATCATTGCAGTGGTATCAGTCCTCCTGTTGTTTGGAGTATCATTGCAGTTGTTTTTCCCCCTTTGATGCGTCTTTGGTGTGTGTGTATTAGTTGTCATAGTGTGTATTAGTTGTTGTAGCGTGTATTAGTTGTCGTAGTGTGTGTGTGTATTAGTTGTCATGGTGTGTGTGTATTAGTTGTCGTAGTGTGTATTAGTTGTCATAGTGTGTGTGTGTATTAGTTGTCATGGTGTGTGTATCAGTTGTCATAGTGTGTATTAGTTGTTTTAGTGTGTATTAGTTGTCGTAGTGTGTGTGTGTATTAGTTGTCATGGTGTGTGTGTATAAGTTGTCATGGTGTGTGTGTATTAGTTGTCGTAGTGTGTATTAGTTGTCGTAGTGTGTATTAGTTGTCGTAGTGTGTATTAGTTGTCGTAGTGTGTATTAGTTGTCGTATTGTGTATTAGTTGTCGTAGTGTGTATTAGTTGTCGTAGTGTGTATTAGTTGTGATATTGTGTATTAGTTGTCTTATTGTGTATTAATTGTCGTATTGTATATTAGATGTCGTAGTGTGTATTAGATGTCGTAGTGTGTATTAGTTGTCGCAGTGTGTATTAGTTGTTATATTGTGTATTAGTTGTCGTATTGTGTATTAGTTGTTATATTGTGTATTAGTTGTCGTAGTGTGTATTAGTTGTGTGTTCCTCTCTGTTCTAGACCACCTAATGATTTCCAGCTTTGAATCTCCAGCCCTTCTACTGATCAATACCCGTCTTTAAAGCCAGCCAGCTCTGTTTGATATACACACAGTAGTGATGACAGACGATGCTTTGATATGCCGAGTCTAATGATGACAGAAAAAAAATACCAGCACAGCCTGAAAAGGCCTTGAAGCGGTATCAGTCAAACTGGAACTGTCAGGTTTCTAATTCTCTTACTGATTGTTGCTGGGCGGACTGTGGTTTTGGTACTGGTACTCAAAAGGGACCAGTTGTCCTACTGATTTATTCTGAAATATTATCCTACCGGAACACACGATTAGAGCATTTTACTAGTTGTATTGTAGTTGAACCTACCCTTGGCAAGGCATGACTATTTTTGCCAATTGTTCTGGAGGTGGAAGCCCACTGGACTTCTGTTACGACCAGTGTGGTACACCTCAGTACTATCTTAGATGAGTTCTAAGATAAATCCCATCTAGGGTCCTGTCTGCTCCTCGCTGTTCTCATAGGGGAGTTTACAACTAGATTTGTTTCCTGCTCTGGTGGCCTCGTACAGTGTTGCACGTGGTCTCCTACAGTGTTTCACGTGGTCTCCTACAGTGTTGCACGTGGTCTCCTACAGTGTTGCACGTGGTCTCCTACAGTGTTGCACGTGGTCTCGTAAAGTGTTGCACGTGGTCTCCTACAGTGTTGCACGTGGTCTCCTACAGTGTTGCACGTGGTCTCCTACAGTGTTGCACGTGGTCTCCTACAGTGTTGCACGTGGTCTCCTACAGTGTTGCACGTGGTCTCCTACAGTGTTGCACGTGGTCTCCTACAGTGTTTCACGTGGTCTCCTACAGTGTTGCACGTGGTCTCCTACAGTGTTTCACGTGGTCTCCTACAGTGTTGCACGTGGTCTCCTACAGTGTTGCACGTGGTCTCCTACAGTGTTGCACGTGGTCTCCTACAGTGTTGCACGTGGTCTCGCACAGTGTTGCACGTGGTCTCCTACAGTGTTGCACGTGGTCTCGCACAGTGTTGCACGTGGTCTCCTACAGTGTTGCACGTGGTCTCCTACAGTGTTGCACGTGGTCTCGTACAGTGCTTCACGTGGTCTCGTACAGTGCTGCACGTGGTCCCCACCGGCCTCAATTAAGCTCATTATGGGTCTTCGCTAGTATCCCCTTGCTGAGACGGCCGAATTGCTTGCGGAAGTGTCCGAAGGGCAAGAGAAGTTCATCTCAACTACCGTATTGCACGACTTCAAGGAGGAGGGAAGTTGCTCATTCACAGAGACTGCTGGTTTCGAAATCATGAAAATAATGGTCAATCAGGTTTGCTGATGGAATGTGTTGAGATGTCATAAAATCATCTTGGATCGGATTCGACCCCAAAGAGGTTTCGAAATGTCTTTTTCCCAAGAGGTGCTTTTGACAGACACCCATCGTGAATGACTGTGTTGCAGCTAGTGTTAGGGGAAGAAAGTGTGGTCAGTGGAGAAGGCACTGTGACCTGTGACCATACCTGGTTGGGTTTCCAATCCATCAGTGGGAGTAACCGATCCATCAAGTTTGCTCCGAATAGCAGAGCTTCAGATTTGAGGCTGGTAACATACACAGGGTGAACGAGCGATACGTCCTGGAAGTGTAGTTTCAGCATGGCTCTCAATGTGAGAGGCGAGGTAGTCTGAGTGAAACCTTTAAGTGTGGAGTCGCATCGTTTTGGCTTCCAAAATCCTTTTGAGATCATCCAACAATGTTTGAGAGTTGAGCGATTTTGTTGTGCCCAAATCAATTAGAGCATGACGAGTTAGGCAGTCCTCTAGGACTGTTTCCAGGTATGGCCAATTAGAGTTGCATTTAGTGGACATATTCCCCATAAAGTGGAGTGGTCGTTCGCAACGACGTGATGTGACATTTCTGAAATGAAAGCAGATGGACTTTTGGGATTTTGAGTGGGCTTGGTTTTAACAAAGCTTTTGACCTTTTTCTTTGCAACCTTTGTATCAGAGTCTATAGACAAAGTCCGTGGGCTTGTTTCCTGATCGAGCGGGCCCTGGATAGGGTCTCTAGTGAGAGCGGGCCCTGGATAGGGTCTCTAGTGAGAGCGGGCCCTGGATAGGGTCTCTAGTGAGAGCGGGCCCTGGATAGGGTCTCTAGTGAGAGCGGGCCCTGGATAGGGTCTCTAGTGAGTGCGGGCCCTGGATAGGGTCTCTAGTGAGAGCCGGCCCTGGATAGGGTCTCTAGTGAGAGCGGGCCCTGGATAGGGTCTCAAGTGAGAGCGGGAGAAATTCCATTTTTAAAGTCTTTACTAAGGGTGTTGATTCCTGCGGACCTGGTGTCCGGCAATTCCCTGTACAGTCCTTGTGTTTTTTACCCTTTTAAAAAAAATATCTCGGTTTAGTTCTTCACGTCATGGAACTTCTAGAGAACCCTGGTCCACATTTTGATCATCCTTTAACCGTTTGTTGCCCTTGTGCTCTGACAATTTGTGTGGGTCGGGTGCAGGAACGTAGCGAACAGGTCGATTGTAGCGGTAGTCGTTTCGATGGCGACGTACTTGACAGTTATTTTGACTGTGGAGGTTATTGGAATCGTGGTTTTGTGGCAGAAACTGTTTTTGTGCGTCATCTCGCAACTCTCAAGAGTGCTCCTGGTCGAACTTCAAAACAGAGTGGTCAGGGCTCTTAGCTTTGCAAGCGTTTGATGTCTCAAAATCTGTGCTTGCAAGCTCTCTGAGTTGTAAGATAGGCAAGCCAATGTGGGCTGTAGGGCCCAAGTAGGTAATGAAGACGGGATACATGTTCGACAGAAACATTTCTTTGAATGGTAACAGCTCTTCCATTCCTGTTTCAGTGAGTAGGCCAAAGTAAACTGAACGCAGCCCATGATAGTAAGCTTGTGGTTGTTCATTCTGAGCTTGTTTGACAGTGTTAGCCAGTGAGCTATCGTGTTTGCGTGTCACAGAACCACAGATTTCTAATTTCAAAGCTGTGGCAAGTTTAGCGTAGTCGTTAAGCACGTGTTGCTGTTGTAGACAAATGAAAATCGTCACGTGTTAATTCAACTAATAAAAAACCTGTCAGAACCCGTAGCGTCCGGGTAGCCATCCAACGCCTCCTCCTCCTGTAGGAACGTCTCAGTATCGTTTGGCTGACCTGGAACGGGGTCAAAGGTGGATACATTTTTGATGAGTTTGTCAAGGCATTCCGTGCCAAGCAGGCAGGTAGGGTTCTCTTCATCCTGTGGGGAAATTGGGGCCAAAAGGCCAAGAGGAGAAGCCAAGCTTTGGCTTTGTTGGCGAACAGGCGCCATATTACTCAGCGCCAAATGGCAAAGAGGAGAAGACTGAGGGACACATGAAACCTCTATTGTCTTCACTCCTTTGAGAACCGGGCTCCGGTTGCTTGGGATGGGTAGTCACGCTGTAGCGTGTGACCGTTCTGGAATTGTACCTCAAGGTGTTATTCTGCTGCATTGCAGAGTCCACTTGAGCGCTTAGAGTACTGATTTTGGACACGTGAGTGTCGCACTTGCTCCTTTCGGTCTCATACTTACAGTGCCTTGCGAAAGTATTCGGCCCCCTTGAACTTTGCGACCTTTTGCCACATTTCAGGCTTCAAACATAAAGATATAAAACTGTATTTTTTTGTGAAGAATCAACAACAAGTGGGACACAATCATGAAGTGGAACGACATTTATTGGATATTTCAAACTTTTTTAACAAATCAAAAACTGAAAAATTGGGCGTGCAAAATTATTCAGCCACCTTACTTTCAGTGCAGCAAACTCTCTCCAGAAGTTCAGTGAGGATCTCTGAATGATCCAATGTTGACCTAAATGACTAATGATGATAAATACAATCCACCTGTGTGTAATCAAGTCTCCGTATCTGCACTGTGATAGTCTCAGAGGTCCGTTAAAAGCACAGAGAGCATCATGAAGAACAAGGAACACACCAGGCAGGTCCGAGATACTGTTGTGAAGAAGTTTAAAGCCGGATTTGGATACAAAAATATTTCCCAAGCTTTAAACATCCCAAGGAGCACTGTGCAAGCGATAATATTGAAATGGAAGGAGTATCAGACCACTGCAAATCTACCAAGACCTGGCCGTCCCTCTAAACTTTCAGCTCATACAAGGAGAAGACTGATCAGAGATGCAGCCAAGAGGCCCATGATCACTCTGGATGAACTGCAGAGATCTACAGCTGAGGTGGGAGACTCTGTCCATAGGACAACAATCAGTCAGTCGTATATTGCACAAATCTGGCCTTTATGGAAGAGTGGCAAGAAGAAAGCCATTTCTTAAAGATATCTATAAAAAGTGTCGATTAAAGTTTGCCACAAGCCACCTGGGAGACACGCCAAACATGTGGAAGAAGGTGCTCTGGTCAGATGAAACCAAAATTGAACTTTTTGGCAACAATGCAAAACGTTATGTTTGGCGTAAAAGCAACACAGCTGAACACACCATCCCCACTGTCAAACATGGTGGTGGCAGCATCATGGTTTGGGCCTGCTTTTCTTCAGCAGGGACAGGGAAGATGGTTAAAATGATGGGAAGATGGATGGAGCCAAATACAGGACCATTCTGGAAGAAAACCTGATGGAATCTGCAAAAGACCTGAGACTGGGACGGAGATTTGTCTTCCAACAAGACAATGATCCAAAACATAAAGCAAAATCTACAATGGAATGGTTCAAAAATAAACATATCCAGGTGTTAAAATGGCCAAGTCAAAGTCCAGACCTGAATCCAATCGAGAATCTGTGGAAAAAACTGAAAACTGCTGTTCACAAATGCTCTCCATCCAACCTCACTGAGCTCGAGCTGTTTTGCAAGGAGGAATGGGAAAAAAATTCAGTCTCTCGATGTGCAAAACTGATAGAGACATACCCCAAGCGACTTACAGCTGTAATCGCAGCAAAAGGTGACGCTACAAAGTATTAACTTAAGGCGGCTGAATAATTTTGCACGCCCAATTTTTCAGTTTTTGATTTGTTAAAAAAGTTTGAAATATCCAATAAATGTCGTTCCACTTCATGATTGTGTCCCACTTGTTGTTGATTCTTCACAAAAAAATACAGTTTTATATCTTTATGTTTGAAGCCTGAAATGTGGCAAAAGGTCGCAAAGTTCAAGGGGGCCGAATACTTTCGCAAGGCACTGTATGTAAACATTATTAAAGTGACTAGTTTTCCATTCCTTAAAGTGGCCAGTGATTTCTAGTCTACGACTACAGCCAGTAGCCTCTAATGTGCTAGCGATGGCTGTTTAACAGTCTGATGGGCTTGAGATAGAAGATGTTTTTCAGTCTCTCGGTCCCAGCTTTGATGCACCTGTACTGACCTCGCCTTCTGGATGATAGCGGGGTGAACAGGCAGTGGCTCGGATGGTTGATGTCCTTGATTATCTTTTAAGCCTTCCTGTGACATCGGGTGCTGTAGGTGTCCTGGAGGGGGGTAGTTTGCCCCCGGTAATGCGTTGGGCATTGGGCACCACCCTCTGGAGAGCCTTGCGGTTGCGGGTGGTGCAGTTGCCTTACCAGGCGATGATACAGCCCAACAGGATGCTTTCAATTGTGCATCTGTAAAAGTTTGTGAGGGTTTTAGGTGACAAGCCAAATTTCTTTAGCTTCCTTTGTTTCCTTCTCCTTTGTTTTGTTGATGTTGAGTGAAATGTTGTTTTCGAGGCACCACACTCCCAGAGCCCTCACCTGCTCCCTGTAGGCTCTCGTCAACATTGGTAATCAAGCCTACTACTGTTGTGTCATCTGCAAACTTGATGATTGAGTTGGAGTCGTGCTTGGCCGCACAGTCATGGGTTAACAGGGAGTACAGGAGAGGGCTGAGCACGCAACCTTGTGGGGCCCCACTGTTGAGGATCAGCGGAGTTGATGTGGTGTTTCCTACCTTCAGTACCTGGGGGCAGCCCGTCAGGAAATCCAGGACTCAGTTGCACAGGGTGGAGTTCAGACCCAGGGCCTCAAGCTTAATGATAAGCTTGGAGGGTACTATGGTGTTGAATGCTGAGCTGTTGTCAAAAAAACAGAATTCTTACATAGGTATTCCTCTTGTCCAGATGTGATACGGCAGTGTGCAGAGTGATAGTGAATGCATCATCTGTGGATCTATCGGGGTGGTAAGCAAATTGAAGTGGGTCTAGGGTGGCAGGTAAGGTAGAGGTGATGATGATCCTTGACTAGTCTCTCAAAGCACTTCATGTTGACAGAGGTGAGTGCTATGGGGTGATAGTAATTTCAGTTACCTTTGCCTTCTTGGGTACAGGAACAATGGTGGCAATCTTGAAGCATGTGGGGACAGCAGACTGGGATAGGGAGAGATTGAATGTGTCCATAAACACACCAGCCAGCTGGTCTGTGCATGCTCTGAGGAAGCGGCTAGCGATGCCTTCTGGGCTGGGAGCCTTGCGAGGGTTAAGACGTTTAAATGTTTTAGTCTTTGGTAACGGGCCGCGTTGGTGGTACTGTGTTATCCTCAAAGCATGCGAATAATGTGTTTAGCCTGTCCGGAAGCAAGATGTCGGTCTCGGCAACGTGGCTGGTTTTCCTTTTGTAGTCGGTGATGGTCTGGAGTCCCTGTCACAATTCCTTGCACGTGTCAGAGCCGTTGAATTGCAACTCCACTTGATCTCTATGTTGACATTTAGCTTGTTTGATTGCCTTGTTGAGTAAATAACTACACTGTTTATATTCTACCATATTCCAAGTCACCTTGGTTAAATGCGGTGGTTCGCGCTTTCAGTTTCACGTGAATGCTACCATCTATCCACGTTTTTGGTTAGGTAGCTTTTAATAGTCACAGTGGGTACTACATCTCCTATACACTTCCTTATAACCTCTGTCATCGTATCCGTGTGTGCGTCTAGATTATTTTCGCAAGCTACCTGGAACATGTCCCAGTCCACGTGATCAAAACAATCCTGAAGCGTGGATTCCGATTGGTCAGACCAGATTTGAATAGTTCTTAGCATGGGTTCTTCCTGTTTGAGTTTCTGCCTATAGGAATGGGAGGAGCAAGATGGAGTCGTGGTCAGATTTGCTGAAAGGAGGGCAGGGGAGGGCCTTGTAAGCATTCCGGAAGTTTGGATAGCAATGGTCGAGAGTCTTAGCGGCGCGAGTAGTACAGTCGATATGTTGAAAGAACTTCGGCAGCCAAGTCCTCAAATTTGCTTTCTTAAAATCCCCAGCTACAATAAATGCAGAATCAGGATATGTGGTTTCCAGTTTGCGTAAAGTCCAGTGAAGTTCTTTGAAGGCCGTTGTGCTATCGGCTTGAGGGAGGATGTAAACGGCCGTGGCCATGACAGAAGAGAATTCTCTTGGGAGATTATATGGTCGGCATATGATAGTGAGGTATTCTGGGTCGGGTGAACAAAAGGACTTGAGTTCCTGTAATTAATGTTAATGTTAATGTTCCTATAATTAAACCATGAGTCGTTAAAACCTCTTAAAGGATTGGCCACTTTTTTTAAATGTTCGCCGGAAATGACATACCCAAAACAAACAGCCTGTAGATCAGGCCCTTAAGAAAGGATATGCATATTCTTGGTACCATTTGAAATGAAACACTTTGAAGTTTGTGGAAATGTTAAAGGAATGTAGGATAATATAACACAATAGATCTGGTAAAAGATAATACAAAGAAAAAGCTAACCTTTCGTTTGAATATTTTGGTACAATGATCGTTGAAATGCAAGAGAAAGGCCATAATGTATTTTTCCAGCCCAGGTGCAATTTATATTTTGGCCACTAGATGGCAGCAGTGTATGTTCAAAGTGTTAGACTGATGTGCAACGTTTTAGACTGATCCAATGAACAATTTCATTTCTGTTCAACATTTTGTATCAAGACTTCTCAAATGTGCCTAATTTGTTTATTAATAACTTTTCATGTTCAAAACTGTGCACTCTCCGCAAACGATAGCATGGTGTTATTTCACTGAAATAGCTACTGTAAATTGGACAGTGCAGTTAGATTAACAAGAATGTAAGCTTTCTGGCAATATCAGATGTGGCTATGTCTTGGAAAATGTTCTTGTTACTCATGCTAATCGCATTAGCCTACTTTAGCTCTACCGTACCACAGGGGACCCACCAATCCTGAAGAAACACACCCGTCCGCCCTTCTGCTTCCAGGAGAGATTTTTATTCCTTTCTTACTAACTCTGACAGAGTGTCCCGAGAGAGCCATGTTTCCGTGAAACAAAGTATGCTACAGGCCCCAATGTCTCTCTGGAAAGAAATACTTGCTCTAAACTCATCAACTTTATTATCCAAAGACTGAACATTAGTGAGTAATATACTCGTAAGCGGTGGGTGGTGTGCGCGCCTCCTAAGTCGAACCAGCAGGCCACCTTGAGTGCCTCTCCTCTGCCGGCAATGTTTTTGGGTAGGCCTCTGGAATAAGTTAAATTGCTCTGGGGAGAGTGAACAAAGGATCTGCTCCAGGAAAGTCGTATTCCTGGTCGTAATGCTAGTAGTTCTGGTGAGTTACCTCCGCGCACAAGCTCACACACACACTCACGCACACACACATACACAAACTCATGCACACACACATACATTACCAGGGACAGAGGACATGACCAAGATGTGTACTTATATGCTGTTTGTTTGCTTGCAGAAGTGTGTGTTTGAGGGCAGCCAAGGGTGTGTGTGTGGGTCATGTTGTTCAGTTTGTGAGCTCTGTCCACATGTCCTGAGGTTGTTGATTCGGGCTGCTGGTAGGTGGTTCTGTAATCCTGCACACACTCACTGGCACTCATCTACCTTGTTTTCCACTGCTGTTTCTCTCACTCAAACACACACACTCTCTCTCTCTCTCTCTCTCTCTCTCTCTCTCTCTCTCTCTCCCACACACACACACACACACACACACACACACACACACACACACACACACACACACACACACACACACACACACACACACACACACACACACACACACACACACACACACACTCCCCCCCTTCCCCAGTCAATGTTATTTTTGATCTGGATTTAGGAGAGCTGGGGGCAGCTGGGGACAGCTGGGGACAGATGGGGACAGCTGGGGTAAGATGGGGACAGATGGGGACAGCTGGGGACAGATGGGGACAGATGGGGACCGATGGGGACAGATGGGGACAGCTGGGGACCGATGGGGACAGATGGGGACAGCTGGGGACAGCTGGAGACAGATGGGGACAGATGAGGACCGATGGGGACAGATGGGGGCAGATGGGGACAGCTGGGGACCGATGGGGACAGATGGGGACAGTGGGGACCGATTGGGACAGATGGGGACAGATGGGGACAGCTGGGGACCGATGGGGACAGATGGGGACAGATGGGGACAGATGTGGACAGCTTGGGACACCTGGGGACCGATGGGGACAGATGGGGACAGCTGGGGACAGCTGGGTGAACAGTGGGAGTCTGGGATACCGTGCCTTGCATACTCTTACGCTAACTCCTGAACACACACACACACACACACACACACACACACACACACACACACACACACACACACACACACACAGACACGCACACACAGACACGAGCACACACACATACACACACACACACACACACACAGACACATGTACACACAGACATGCACTCACACACAGACACGCACACACACAGACACACACACACACTCCCCCCCACACACACACACACACACACACAAACACACACACACACACACACAAACACACACACGCACACACACACTCCCCCCCTTCCCCAGTCAATGTTATTTTTTATCTGGATTTAGGAGAGCTGGGGGCAGCTGGGGACAGCTGGGGACAGTTGGTGACAGATGGGGACAGCTGAGGACAGTTGGGGACAGATGGGGACCGATGGGGACAGCTGGGGACAGCTGGGGACAGATTGGGACAGCTGGGGACAGGTGGGGACAGATGGGGACCGATGGGGACAGCTGGGGACAGCTGGGGACCGATGGGGACCGATGGGGACAGCTGGGGACAGCTGGGAACAGCTGGGGACCGATGGGGACTGATGGGGACAGTGGGGACCGATGGGGACAGATGGGGACAGCTGGGGACCGATGGGGACAGATGGGGACAGCTGGGGACAGCTGGGTGAACAGTGGGAGTCTGGGATACCGTGCCTCGCACACTCTCACGCTAACTCCTGGACACACACACACACACACACACACGCACACACACACACACACGCACACAGAGGCACACACAGACACGAGCACACGCACATACACACACACACAGACATGTGTATACACAGACATGCACTCACACACAGACACGCACACACACAGAGACATGTGTACACAGACACGCACACACAGGCACACACAGACACGAGCACACACACAGACACACTGTCAGACACACTGACAGAACCTGTGATTAACGGTCAGAGACCAGGTCTGACAGAACCTGTGATTAACGGTCAGAGACCAGGTCTGACAGAACCTGTGCAGATGATCTAGGTGCAGCTGTAACTCCTCCTTAGTGGGAGACAGCAGCACCAGTTCATCTGCGAACAGCAGACACTTGATTTCAGTGTTGTGTAGGGTGAGACTAGGTGCTGCAGATTCTTCTAATGTTTTTCCCAATTGATTAATGTAGATGTTAAATAGTGTTGGACATATTGGGCAGCCCTGTTTCACTCCACGTCCCTGAGAGAAGAAGTCTGTTTGCTTGTTGCCAATTTTAACCGCTCGTTTGTTTTTAGTGTACATTGATTTAATAACATCATATGTTTTCCCTCCAATACCACTTTCTATTAGTCTATAAAAATACCTTTCTGCCAAATTGAATCAAATGTTTTGTTGAAGTCTATAAAACACGAATAGATCTTGCCATTGTTTTGGTTTATTATTAGAGTGTGGAGGGTGTAAATGTGGTCTGTTGTTCGATAATAATAAAAAAAAATCTAGTCTGGATTCTGTTCAGGACATTGAGTTCATCAAGGAAATGATGTAGTCTGCTATTTATGATACTGCAGAGAATTTTCCCTAATTTGCTGTTAACGCAAATTTCATATGTAATTATTTGGGTCAAATTTGTCTCCATTTTTATAGATTGGTGTGATCAATCCTCGGTTTCAAATGTCGGGGAAAATACTTTCAGTGAGGATAATGTTGAAGAGTTTGAGTTTAGACAATTTGAATTTGTGATCTTATAAAGGGCACAAGGCGAGACTCAAATGCAGACACAGGAGGCAAACACAGGAGGCAGACACAGGAGGCAAACACAGGAGGCAGACACAGGAGGCAGACACAGGAGGCAAACACAGGAGGCAAACACAGGAGGCAGACACAGGAGGCAAACACAGGAGGCAGACACAGGAGGCAGACACAGGAGGCAGACACAGGAGGCAAACACAGGAGGCAGACACAGGAGGCAGACACAGGAGGCAGACACAGGAGGCAGACACAGGAAGCAAACACAGGAGGCAAACACAGGAGGCAAACACAGGAGGCAAACACAGGAGGCAGACACAGGAGGCAGACACAGGAGGCAGACACAGGAGGCAGACACAGGAGGCAGACACAGGAGGAAAACACAGGAGGCAAACACAGGAGGCAGACACAGGAGGCAGACACAGGAGGCAAACACAGGAGGCAAACACAGGAGGCAGACACAGGAGGCAGACACAGGAGGCAGACACAGGAGGCAGGCACAGGAGGCAAACACAGGAGGCAAACACAGGAGGCAGACACAGGAGGCAGACACAGGAGGCAGACACAGGAGGCAGACGGTTGAGCTCCGATATTTATTATAGCAAAGCGAGCAGAAGGTAGGTCGAGGACAGGCGAGAGTTCATAAACCAGGTCAGAGTCCAAACAGTACCAGACGATAGGCAGTGCAGTCTCGAGGGGGCAGAAACAAGATCCAAGTCCAAAACAGTACAAGGGAGCAGGCTGGTAGTCAGAACAGGCGGAGTGGTCAGGCTGGCGGGTTCAGGGTCAGGACAGGCAGGGGTCGAAACTAGGAGGACTAGAAACAAAGACTGGGAAAAATAGGAGCAAGTAAAACGCTGGTTGACTTGGCAAACAAGATGAACTGGCACAGAGAGACAGGAAACACAGGGATAAATACACTGGTACAGAGAGACAGGAAACACAGGGATAAATACACTGGTACAGAGAGACAGGAAACACAGGGATAAATACACTGGTACAGAGAGACAGGAAACACAGGGATAAATACACTGGTACAGAGAGACAGGAAACACAGGGATAAATACACTGGTACAGAGAGACAGGAAACACAGGGATAAATACACTGGTACAGAGAGACAGGAAACACAGGGATAAATACACTGGTACAGAGAGACAGGAAACACAGGGATAAATACACTGGGGATAATAAGAGATACCTGGAGGAGGTGGAGACAATCACAAGGACAGGTGAACCAGATCGGGGTGTGACAGATTTTTACATTTAAAATACCATTAGCACCACAGGCCTTTTTAGGTTGGAGACTGCATCGTTTTTCCAGCAATTATTCTTCTATAATTGTGGTATCCACAGGGTTCTGATAGTCTTTGACTGCTTATTCAAGGATTTGTAATGTTTCTTGTATATATTTTTGTTCTGGGCTCTTTGTTATATTGCTGTTGAGGTTTACAAAGTGATTGCTCCACATATCCCCATTTTGGATAGCCAATTACTCATAATGAGGTTTGTTTCATTTATTCCAATTCTCCAAGACGTGATTTGATTCTATGGATTCCTTAATTTCATTGAGCTGATTTCTAATGTGCTGTTCCTTTTTTGTCCTTAGGGTGTGTTTGTATTGCTTCAGTGTTTCCCCATATTGAAGGCCTATATTTTTGTTGTCTGGTTCTCTCTGTTTTTGATTAGATATATTTCTCAATGACTTAGATCTTAGATTTCTCCTCATTATCAATCCATTTTTCATTCTCTATTCTTTTTGGTTTGCTCTGTTTATTTAGATTAGTGAGTCCAGGAGAGATTGATTGTATTTTTTTGGGGGGGCTACTAATTGCTTTTTAGTAGAATTCTATACTGTTTGCACTCCATCTGTAGGCCTGTTTAGTACCATATCATTTATTGGGCTGTGATGCTTCGTGGTTAGGTTCCACTATTCTCAGATACACTGTAATTTCACTGTGGTATTAGAGAGGTGTTAGTGGGCTGACTGTGAAAGCTCTGAGAGACTCTAGGTTCAATCCAATTTATTTGTGAAGCCCGTCTTACATCTGCTGATGTCACAAAGTGCTGTACAGAAACCCAGCCTAAAACCCCAAACAGCAAGCAATGCAGATGTAGAAGCACACTGGCTAGGAAAAACTCCCTAGAAGGGCCAGAACCTAGGAAGAAACCTAGAGAGGAACCAGGCTATGAGTGGTGCCCAGTCCTCTTCTGGCTGTGCCAGAGGGAGATTATAACAGAACATGGCCAAGATGTTCAAATGTTCATAAATGACCAGCTGGGTCAAATAATAATAATCACAGTGGTTGTAGAGGGTGCAACAGTTCATCACCCCAGGAGAAAATGTCATTTGGCTTTTCATAGCCGATCATTCAGTGTCAAATCAAATCAAATCAAATCAAATCAAATCTCTACCGCTCCTGCTGTCTCTAGAGAGTTGAAAACAGCAGGTCTGTTGAGGTTGTGATTGTGATAATGAGCTGTAGGTGTACCTACCAAAAGAGTCCCCTCTCAGCCTACCATTGACTATGTACAGACCCAGTGTTCCACAGAGCTGTAGGTGTACCTACCAAAAGAGTCCCCTCTTAGCCTACCATTGACTATGTACAGACCCAGTGTTCCACAGAGCTGTAGGTGTACCTACCAAAAGAGTCCCCTCTCAGCCTACCATTGACTATGTACAGACCCAGTGTTCCACAGAGCTGTAGGTGTACCTACCAAAAGAGTCCCCTCTCAGCCTACCATTGACTATGTACAGACCCAGTGTTCCACAGAGCTTCACGAGCTGTACTCCGTTTTAGTTTTTCACTTTGTCACAGTTGTTTCTGGTGGGGTATGTGGGGGGGGGAATGGTTGTTGCTTCCTGGTAAGTGTTTGTCCCCATGACTGTTAATAGTGTCTAGTTCTTCTGTTGTTCTACCATTCAGGTCTCCACAGACCAGTTGCCTTGGGCCTGAAAGTGACTCATCTCCCCCTCTAGAACGGAGAAACTCTCTTCATTGAAGTAGGGTGACTCTGAGGGGGGAAGGTATGTGGCACAGTGGAAGACATTTTTATTTGTTAAGATAGTCTCCTTGTTGGATTTAACCAGATAAACAATTCTCCTGTTTTGATCAATTCGATTGATTTAATTAGTTCAGATTTATACCATATTAGCATTCCCCCTGAGTCTCTGCCCTGTCCTGAGTCTCTGCCCTGTCCTGAGTCTTTGCCCTGTCCTGAGTCTCTGCCCTGTCCTGAGTCTTTGCCCTGTCCTGAGTCTCTGCCCTGTCCTGAGTCTCTGCCCTGTCCTGAGTCTTTGCCCTGTCCTGAGTCTTTGCCCTGTCCTGAGTCTCTGCCCTGTCCTGAGTCTCTGCCCTGTCCTGAGTCTTTGCCCTGTCCTGAGTCTCTGCCCTGTCCTGAGTCTCTGCCCTGTACTGAGTCTCTGCCCTGTCCTGAGTCTCTGCCCTGCCCTGAGTCTCTGCCCTGTCCTGAGTCTCTGCCCTGTCCTGAGTCTATGCCCTGTCCTGAGTCTCTGCCCTGTCCTGGGTCTCTGCCCTGTCCTGAGTCTCTGCCCTTTCCTGAGTCTCTGCCCTGTCCTGAGTCTCTGCCCTGTCCTAAGTCTCTGCCCTGTCCTGAGTCTCTGCCCTTTCCGGAGTCTCTGCCCTGTCCTGAGTCTCTGCCCTGTCCTGAGTCTCTGCCCTGTCCTGAGTCTCTGCACTGTCCTGAGTCTTTGCCCTGTCCTGAGTCTTTGCCCTGTCCTGAGTCTCTGCCCTGTCCTGAGTCTATGCCCTGTCCTGAGTCTTTGCCCTGTCCTGAGTCTCTGCCCTGTCCTGAGTCTCTGCCCTGTCCTGAGTCTCTGCCCTGCCCTGAGTCTCTGCCCTGTCCTGAGTCTCTGCCCTGTCCTGAGTCTATGCCCTGTCCTGAGTCTCTGCCCTGTCCTGGGTCTCTGCCCTGTCCTGAGTCTCTGCCCTTTCCTGAGTCTCTGCCCTGTCCTGAGTCTCTGCCCTGTCCTGAGTCTCTGCCCTGTCCTGAGTCTCTGCCCTGTCCTGAGTCTCTGCCCTTTCCGGAGTCTCTGCCCTGTCCTGAGTCTCTGCCCTGTCCTGAGTCTCTGCCCTGTCCTGAGTCTCTGCCCTGTCCTGAGTCTCTGCCCTGTCCTGAGTCTCTGCACTGTCCTGAGTCTCTGCCCTGTTTGATTCCTTTTAATTTAGTGGATGGTATGATTATCTCCCTATAACCTAGTGGACAGCCAGTAGAAACATCACCTCTGCACCATGTTTCCTGTAGTACTGCAATATCAACATCATCCATTTCTTTCAGGAAGTCTGGGTTTCTGCTCTTTAGTCCAAAAGCAGAGGACTTCAATCGTTGTAAATTCCAACATGCAACATAAAATATTTATTGTGCTCACCTTACCATGATCCTCGGCCTATCAGATGTGAGCATAGTAGACTCAGCATGTGTTTAATGGCCTATCACATGCGAGCATAGTAGACTCAGCATGTGTTTAATGGCCTATCACATGCGAGCATAGTAGACTCAGCATGTGTTTAATGTCATTCATTAGGTTGGTGGGGGCTGGGTTGCTCCTCTCTCAGACTGTGCATAGTTATGCTTGCCGGGATGTGACTCCTCCAGGTGTTGGTCTGCGGGAGGGGACAGGTCTGGGTGAGTCTGAAGCTGGCCTGGGCTGGGGTAGTTTGTGCTGCGCTGGCTGTGGTGGGCATTGAGGTTGGTGGTGCTCTCTCTCTCTCATTATCTTTGTCTCTGTCTCTCTCTCGTTAAGGCATCACTGTCAGCGCTTGTTTGTTGTGGTGTCTGGCTGGGAGTGAGATGCTGCATGTCTGCTTGGCTGTGTTGTCTGGCTAGGTGCACGATATGGTCTGAGGGCTTATGTGTTGTCTTGTCCTGGTTGATTGGTTATGTCTGAAATACAGTATAATGTATGAGTGAAACACTAGCAAAAACTAAGGCTGTTCTGGTAAAACACGATGCATCAACTAGTGTGTATTGGATAATTCAGTCACACACACACACACACATTCAAATTCCTAGCCTCGTAACTGATGACAGATTTGGCTCATATCTGGTCCTCCATTTCTGCCTGTCATATGTGTCATCTGACATTATAAAACAGCCTCTCGTGACAAGCAAACACGCTGACAACACACACATAGCACACACATTGACACACACACATATACACACGTAAAACACTTTCAGGCATCAGAAATGGAGGAACAACTAACTCTTCTCCTCTAATCCTCTGTTCATTGTTTTTATCACCTAAAAGCCATGTACTTCTGGTCTGTAGAGATCAGTCAGAAAGGTTTCAAGATCGAATCCCCCGAGCTGACAAGGTAAAAATCTGTCGTTCTGCCCCTGAACAAGGTAGTTAACCCACTGTTCCTAGGCCGTCATAGAAAATAAGAATTTGTTCTTAACTGACTTGCCTAGTTAAATAAAGGTTAAAATAAATGAATTACCTAGTCATATTAATGTGTTAACGAGCGTTAGTGTGTATCCAGGGGTTGAATTGTTAAAAAGTAGAGATCTGTATATAATGATGAGATACTCATGTCTCCGGCCTAACAATGACAGTCGTTGTCCCAAAGGCGGGAAGACGCAGGTGACAAGCTTAGACCATAGAAACACATTAGGTTTATTTTGGACAGATTTTGGCGAGAATGAAACCTCTCGCTTTGCCTCTACCTCTCTGTTAAAAGTTAACAAGGGGTATGCTATGTTCGTGCAGGGGAGGCTAGGAGGGAGTTTGGGTATGCTATGTTGGTGCTGCGAGGCTAGGAGGGATTTGGGACACGCTATGTTGGTGCTGTGGGGGCTAGGAGGGAGTTGGGGTATGCTATGTAGGTGCTGCGGAGACTAGGAGGGAGTTGGGGTATGCTATGTTGGTGCTGCGGAGGCTAGGAGGGAGTTGGGGTATGCTATGTTGGTGCTGCGGAGGCTAGGAGGGAGTTGGGACATGCTATGTTGGTGCTGCGGAGGCTAGGAGGGAGTTGGGGTATGCTATGTTGGTGCTGCAGAGGCTAGGAGGGAGTTGGGGTATGCTATGTTGGTGCTGCGGAGGCTAGGAGGGAGTTGGGGTATGCTATGTTGGTGCTGCGGAGGCTAGGAGGGAGTTGGGGTATGCTATGTTGATGCAACGGAGGCTAGGAGGGAGTTGGGGTATGCTATGTTGGTGCTGCGAGGCTAGGAGGGATTTGGGACATGCTATGTTGGTGCTGCGGAGGCTAGGAGGCATATTCTTGCATAAAAGCAGCTGTTAATTGGTCAATTCAGAGGACTCCTGGGAGGCTTAGGCCTATGACCAAAGAAAATCACAAGTCAGCTGTATTCAAGACGCTTTGAACATTGAATAACGAACATTCAAAACTGAAATTAGAAAACAAGATACTTGAGGCAAATAGCATTTCAAAATCCTTTTCTAATTGCCTCCTGTCCAACAACACAAGTCGCACCGACAAAAAGAAGGGGAAGTAATAGAAGTATGCATACTGAACAAAAATATAAACGCAACATGTAAAGTGTTGGTCCCATGTTTCATGAGCTGAAATTTAAAACAAATCCTAGAAATGTTCCATATGCACAAAAAGCACATTTCTCTAAAATGTCCCTGTTAGTGAGCATTTCTCATTTGCCAAGATAATCCATCCACCTGACAGGTGTGGCATATCAAGAAACTAACTAAACAACATGATCATTACACAGGTGCACCTTGTGCAGGGAAAGTAAAAGGCCACTGTAAAATATGCAGTTTTGTCACACAACACAATGCCATCGATGTCTCAAGTTTTGAGGGAGCGAGCAATTGGCATGCTGACTGCAGGAAAGTCTACCAGAGCTGTTGCCAGAAAACGTAATGTTCATTTTCTCTACTATATGCCGCCTCCAACGTCATATTCAAGAATTTGGCATTACGTCCAACAGACCTCACATCCGCAGACCACGTGTAACTACGCAAGCCCAGGACCTCCACATCTGGCGTCTTCACCTGCGGGATCGTCTGAGACCAGCCACCCAGACATCTGATGAAACTGTGGGTTTGCACAACCAAGGCATTTCTGCACAAACTGTCAGAAACCGTCTCAGGGAAGCTCATCTGCTTGCTTGTCGTCCACCAGGATCTTGACTTGACTGCAGTTTGTTACCGACTTCAGTGGACAAATGCTCACATTCTATGGCCACTGGCACACTGGAGAAGTGGGCTCTTCAAAGATGAATCCCGGTTTTATTTGTACCGGGCAGATGGTAGACAGAGTGCATGGCGTCTTGTGGGCCCGTGGTTTGCTGATGTCAACATTGTGAATTGAGTGCCCCATGTTGGCGGTGGAATTATGGTGTGGGCAGGCATAAGCTACGGACAATGAACACAATTGCATTTTATCGATGGCAATTTAAATGCACAGAGATACTGTGACGAGATCCTGAGGCCCATTGTCGTGCCATTCATCCACCGCCATCACCTCATGTTTCAGCATGATAATGCATGGCCACATGTCACAAGGATCTGTCCACAATTCCTAGAAGCTGAACTTTTCCCAGTTCTTCCATGGCCTGCATACTCACCAGACATGTCCCCCATTGAGTATGTTTGGGATGCTCTGGATCGACTTCTATGACAGCTTGTTCCAGTTTCCGCCAATATCCAGCAACTTCGCACAGCCATTGAAGAGGAGTGGGACAACATTCTACAGGCCACAATCAACAGCCTCATCAACTCTATATGAAGAAGTTGTGCTGCGCTGCATGAGGTAAATGGTGTTCACATCAGATACTGACTGGTTTTCCGATCCATTATTTTTTTACGTATCTGTGAATCACAGATACCATCTGTATTCCCAGTTATCTGAAATCCATTGATTAGACCCTAAAGAATTTATTTCAATGGACTGATTTCCTTATAAGAACTGTAACTCAGTAATATCTTTGCTGACTGGAGTCCGCATTTGTGCCTATTTTATTATTGTTCCTTGAGATACATTAAATATTCCACCAAAGGTTTAATTTGTAGACCCTATTTCCTGCAATTCTAATATTTTGGATAGGCTATATCTTGCTAATTTTATGTACTGTAATGTGACTGGATGGGAAATTACTGAGGATGATTGCGGACAATATTGCCACTCTTATTTGCCACATCTTCAATTTGAGCCTACAAGAGTGTGTGCTCCCTCAGGTCTGGAGGGAAGAAAAAAGTCATTCCGCTACCCAAGAATAGTAAAGTAAAGCCCCCTTTACTGGCTCAAACAGCCAACCAATCAGCCTGTTACCAACCCTTAGTAAACTTTTGTAAAAAATGGTGTTTGACCAGATACAATGCTATTTTACGGTAAACAAATTGACAACAGACTTTCAGCATGCTTATAGGGAAGGACATTCAACAAGCACAGCACTTACACAAATGACTGATGATTAGCTGAGATAAATTGAAGATACAAATATTGTGGAGGCTGTTTTGTTAGACAGTGCAGCTTTTGACACTATCGATCATAGTCTGCTGCAGGAAAAACCTATGTTATTGGCTTTACACCTCTGCTATATTGTGGATAAAGAGTTACCTGTCTAACAGAACACAGAGGGTGTTCTTTAATGGAAGCCTCTCCAACATAATCCAGGTAGAAGCAGGAATTCCCCAGGGCAGCTGTTTAGGCCCCTTACTTTTTCAATCTTTACTAACGAGCAAAGCCAGTGTGTCCACGTATGTGGATGACTCAACACTATACACATCAGTTACAGCAGCGACTGAAATGATTGCAACACTTAACAAAGAGCTGCTATTAGTTTCAGAATGGGTGGCAAGGAATAAGTTAGTCCTACATATTTAAAATATTGAAATATAAACTAAAAGCATTGCATTTAGGACAAATCATTCACTAAACCCTAAACCTCAACTAAATATTGTAATGATGTGGATATTGAGCCTGATGAGGTGATTAAATTGCTTGGAATAACCCTGGATTGTGAACTGTCATGGACAAAACGTATTGATACAACATTAGCTAAGATGGGGAGAAGTCTGTCCATAATAAAGCGCTGCTCCGACTTCTTAACAACACTGTCAACACGGCAGGTGTTAGAGGTTCTGGTCGCTCCTGGATTACTGTTCAGTAGTGTGGTCAGGTGCCACAAAGAGGGACTTTACAAGTGGCTCAGAACAGGGCAGCACGGCTGGCCCTTAAATGTACACAGGGAGCTAACAATGATATTTTAATTTTTTATTGATTTTAATTCTCCTTTATTTAACCAGGTAGGCCAACTGTGACCTGGCCAAGATAAAGCAAAGCAGTGCGACACAAACAACAACACAGAGTTACACATGGAATAAACAAACATACAGTCAATAATACAGTAGAACAAGTCTATATACAGTGTGTGCAAATTAAGTAAGGAGGTAAGGCCATAAATAGGCCATAGTGGCGAAGTAATTACAATTCAGCAAGTTAACTCTGGAGTGATAGATGTGCAGATGTTGATGTGCAAGTAGAAATACTGGTGTGCAAAATAGCAAAAAAAGTAAATAAAAACAATATGGGGATGAGGTAGGTAGATTGGATGGGCTATTTACAGATGAGCTGTGTACAGCTGCAGTGATCGGTGAGCTGCTCAGATAGCTGATGCTAAAAGTTAGTGGGGGAGATATAAGTCTCCAACTTCAGCGATTTTTGCAATTCGTTCCAATCATTGGCAGCAGAGAACTGGAAGGAAAGGCGGCCAAAGAAGATATTGGCTTTGGGGATGACCATTTACCTGCTGGAGCGCATGCTGCTTGTGGGTGTTGTTATGGTGACCAGTGAGCTGAGATTAGGTGGAGCTTTACCTAGCAAAGACTTATAGATGACCTGGAGCCAGTGGGTATGGCGACAAATAAGTAGCGAAGGCCAGCCGACTAGAGCATACAGGTCACAGTGCTGGGTGGTATGTGGGGCTTTGGTGACAAAACGGATGGCATTGTGATAGACTGCATCCAGTTTGCTGAGATGAGTGTTGGAGGCTATCGCCGAAGTCGAGGATCGGTAGGATAGTCAAGGGTATGTTTGGCAGCATGAGTGAAGTAGGCTTTGTTGCGAAATAGGAAGCCGATTCTAGATTTAATTTTCGATTGGAGATGCTTAATATAAGTCTGGAAGGAGAGTTTACAGTTATTTGTAGTTGTCCACATATTCTAAGTCAGAACCGTCCAGAGTAGTGATGCTAGTCCGGCGGGCGGGTGCGGGCAGCGATCGGTTGAAGAGCATGCGTTTAGTTTTACTAGCGTTTAAGAGTAGTTGGAGGCCACGGAAAGAGTGTTGCATGGCATTGAAGCTCGTTTGGAGGTTTGTTAACACAGTGTCCAAAGAAGGGCCAGATGTATACAGAATGGTGTCGTCTGCGTAGAGGTGGGTCAAGGAATCATTTGCATGCTAATCTCTCAATGCTCAAAGTGGAAGAGAAATGGACTTCATCACTTCATTGTAAGAAGTGTTGACAAGCTGAATGTACCGAGCTTGTGCATACCCCACAAGACATGCCACCAGAGGTCTCTTCACAATCCCCAAGTCCAGAACAGAATATGTGAGGTGCACAGTACTACATAGAGCCATGACCACATGGAACTGTATTCACATTAGGTAACTGATGCAGCAGTGGAATCAGATTTTAAAAACTCTTGAAAAGACACCTTAAGGAACAACGGGGACTGTGAAGACACACAGACAGACACACACACACACACACACACACACACACACACACACACACACACACACACAGGTACACACACACACACACACACACACACATAGGTACAGACACACACACACACACACACACACACACACACACATAGGTACAGACACACACACACACACAGGTACAGACACACACACACACACACACGCACACACACACACACACACACACACACACACATAGGTACAGACACACACACACACACACACACACACACACACACACACACACATAGGTACACACACACACACACACACACACACACACACACACACACACACACACACACACACACACAGGTACACACACACACACACACACACGCTAGAACACGGACTCTACACACACACACACATTGTAATATTGTTGTATGGTGGTATTATACATGTTGTATTGTAGATATGTAGTGGTGTAATAATGTTATATGATGTACTGTTTTTTCTTTTGTTTTATATGTAATGTAAGTGTCTTAATGTGTTTGGACCCCAGGAAGAGAAGCTGCTGCCTTGGCAGGAACTAATGGGGATCCATAATAAACCACAGGAAGAGAAGCTGCTGCCTTGGCAGGAACTAATGGGGATCCATAATAAACCCCAGGAAGAGAAGCTGTTGCCTTGGCAGGAACTAATGGGGATCCATAATAAACCCCAGGAAGAGAAGCTGCTGCCTTGGCAGGAACTAATGGGGATCCATAATAAACCCCAGGAAGAGTAGCTGCTGCCTTGGCAGGAACTAATGGAGATCCATAATAAACCCCAGGAAGAGTAGCTGCTGCCTTGGCAGGAACTAATGGGGATCCATAATAAACCCCAGGAAGAGAAGCTGCTGCCTTGGCAGGAACTAATGGGGATCCATAATAAACCCCAGGAAGAGAAGCTGCTGCCTTGGCAGGAACTAATGGGGATCCATAATAAACCCCAGGAAGAGAAGCTGCTGCCTTGGCAGGAACTAATGGGGATCCATAATAAACCCCAGGAAGAGAAGCTGTTGCCTTGGCAGGAACTAATGGGGATCCATAATAAACCCCAGGAAGAGTAGCTGCTGCCTTGGCAGGAACTAATGGAGATCCATAATAAACCCCAGGAAGAGTAGCTGCTGCCTTGGCAGGAACTAATGGGGATCCATAATAAACCCCAGGAAGAGTAGCTGGTGCCTTGGCAGGAACTAATGGGGATCCATAATAAACCCCAGGAAGAGTAGCTGCTGCCTTGGCAGGAACTAATGGGGATCCATAATAAACCCCAGGAAGAGAAGCTGCTGCCTTGGCAGGAACTAACGAGCGTCCATAATAAATATAAATACAAATATTCCAGAGGTTGAAATAACACTGTAAAAATATGAAAATTATTCATTAAAAACAACAGCCTGGAATTTCAGCCTGATCAGGTGGGATGCACCCACAACATGACATCACAATCTGATCTGATTATTCTGACCAATGACTAGTCATCATTTATTTGCATATGTATCCTCATATAGTACTTCCAAGGGGTAGGCTCTAGAGTCTAGACCACATATGTCAGAGTCAAGGCCCGCGGGCCACATCCGGCCCGCAAGAAGGTTTTTTACGGCCCCTGGGATGATCTTGATTTATTATTAGAACCGGCCCGCAGCAAGCCGGCAGCCCGCAGATCTTTTACACGCACCAATACTACATTTCCCACAATGCAAAGGTGACGCACCGAGCAGTAGGCTGCTTCATTTCAATATTTATTGGCACAGCAGTCGTCAGCATCACAGTAAAATTAACTTTCAGATACCCATCAAAAATGGCAAAACGGAAGGTGGATACTGAGAACCGGGGGTTTCAAACAAGGTGGGAGTCGGAGTATATGTTCACGAAGGTAGCTGGAAAACCTGTGTGTCTTCTGTGTGGAGAAAGTGTGGCGGTACTGAAAGAGTATAATCTGAGACGACATTATGAAACGAAACACGCGGACAAAAACAAGAATATGGACATGGAACAAAGGCTGCAGAGGAATTAAAACGAGGCCTCAAATCTCGACAGGCTCTGTTCAAAAAAGCCAAATCACAAGGCCAGGCTGCTGTCAAGGCCAGTTTTATTTTGGCAGAAGAGATCGCTAAATCAGCCCGGCCATTTACGGAGGGGGATTTCATCAAAAACTGCATGATTAAAGTTTGTGACGAAGTTTGCCCAGAAAAAAGGCAACTCTTTTTAAATGTGAGTCTGAGCAGAAACACCATTGCCGAGAGTGTAGACCAGTTGTCCATCAATCTAAAAGAGCAGCTTGTGAAAAAGGGAAAAGATTTTATTGCATATTCCTTGGCTGTGGATGAGAGCACCGACATTTCTGACATTGCCCAGTTGTCAATTTTCATCCGCGGAGTGGACTCCAACCTAAGCGTGACAGAGGAGTTTTTGGCTTTACGTCCTATGCATGGCACAACTACGGGGCATGATTTGTATGAAGAGGTGTCAAGATGTGTAAATGAGATGGAGCTGCCTTGGGAAAAACTCGTGGGTTTGACAACCGACGGAGCACCTGCGATGTGTGGACACAGGAGCGGACTGGTGGCGAAGATACGGGAAAAGATGCAAGAGGAAAACGCGACAGGTGAGCTGACAGCTTATCATTGTATCATACACCAGGAAGCGTTGTGCGGTAAAGCCTTGAAAATGGAGCATGTAATGAGCATCATCACGCGCACAGTTAACTTTATCAGAGCCAAAGGTTTGAATCACCGCCAGTTCAAGGCATTTCTGACGGAGTTAGAAACGGAGCATGGTGATTTGCCTTATCACACAGAGGTGCGATGGCTAAGCCAGGGAAAGGTGCTTCAAAGATGTTTCGAGCTTCGTGAGGAGATTTGTCTGTTCTTGGACAGCAAAGGGAAAGACACAACACAACTCCGAGACAAAATGTTTCTGTGTGAAATGGCTTTTCTGTGTGACATTACGAGTCATCTGAATGCAATAAACTTGCAGCTGCAGGGTCGGGATCGTGTCATCTCTGATATGTACAGTACAGTGAAGGCATTTAAAACCAAACTGACTCTGTGGGAGACGCAGATGCGGAAAGAAAATTTGAGCCACTTTCCCAGCTGCCAGACCATGAAAGAGAAGCTCTCTACCAGTGCGTTCCCGAGCACACAGTTGGCTGATAAAATAGGTATGCTTGCCGCTGACTTTCGACGCCGATTTGCTGACTTTGAAGCACAAAAAAGCAGGTTGGAACTGCTCGGTAACCCATTTGCTGTTGACGTGGAAAGCTCACCACCAAACCTCCAAATGGAGTTGATTGACCTCCAATGCAATGATGCACTGAGGGCAAAATATGCGGCAGTGGGTGCTGCGGAGTTCGCCCGTTTCCTCCCCGGCACAATGCCCCAGCTGCGCATCCAGGCTGCTCAAACGTTGTCTATGTTTGGCAGCACATACCTGTGTGAACAACTGTTTTCTTTGATGAACCTGAACAAAACATCACACAGAAGTCGACTTACTGCTGAACACCTCCACTCAATTCTGAGGATTTCTTCAGCTCAGAGCCTTACCCCGAACATTGATGAACTTGTGGAAAAGATGGGACACCACCAAGTATCACCCTCAACCTCAAACAAGTGAACATTACTGTGCAATCACATATTTAGAGTTTTTACTCAGTTCAAGTTTAAAAGTTAAAATTTAATATTTGTTTTCACTGCATGTTACTTCTCCTTAAACAAAGTGTTGTTTTTGATTAATAGATTTTTGCACTTTATTTTTTTGTATTTCAATCCAATTATATTTTAAAAATATTTCAGTTGAGTGGATGATAGAAAATTGCTATTATTGTTTTTTCTTTGAAGTAAATTTAGCCCACTTTTGCTAAAATAGAAAATATAGTCTACTGATGGTGCCTTGAATACCGGTTTCTTTCATTTAATGTTCATGTTATGGGGATATTTATATAAAGGAAATTTGTCTTTTGTGTCTGTTGAAAATTAAAGATTACTGACAGAGCCATAAGAAAATATTGCTTTATTTATCTGATCATATTGTAATATATTTGTTAGGTTTTCAGTAGGTTCAATTAGGTTCACTAGACTATATGCGTCATTTAAAAAATTTTCAATGAACATTCGAACAGTCCGGCCCTCGTCTTGTAGCTGATTTTTTTATTTGGCCCTCCGTCCATTTGACTTTGACACCCCTGGTCTAGACAATCCTATCTGCCTTTGAGGGCTGTGTAAGTAAATATATTTACATGTGTTTCAACATGACTCAAACTTAGTATTTCAATGGAAAAAAAGAGGCTCATGTAAATGAATAAAAATATATTTATATTTGGAATTATTTTCATGACATAAACACAGTGATTTATTAGACATACAGTGTCTTGGAAATACTATTCAAAACGCTGCAATAAGGGCATTAAACCAAATTATGTGACCACTTTTGAGGTCTGGGAAAAATAAATAATGTTTTTTGGAGGATGTAGTTGCCATTTATTTATATTGTGCACCCCCTCCTCCCTTCTTCCTCCTCTCCCTCCTCCTCTACCTCCTCCTCTCCCTCCTCTCCTTTCCCTCCTCTCCCTCCTCCTCTCCTCCCCTCTTCCTCCTCTACCTCCTCCCCTCTTCCTCCTCTACCTCCTCCTCTACCTCCTCCCCTCCCTCCTCCTCTCCTCCCCTCCTCCCCTCTTCCTCCCCTACCTCCTCCCCTCCCTCCTCCTCTCCTCCCCTCCTCCCCTCCCTCCTCCTCTCCTCCCCTCCTCCCCTCTTCCTCCTCTACCTCCTCCCCTCCCTCCTCCTCTCCTTTCCCTCCTCTCCCTCCTCCACTCCTCCCCTCATCTCCCTCCTCTTCTCCTCTCCTCCCCTCCTCTTCCTCCTCTCCTCTACCTCCTCCCCTCCCCTCCTTTCCTTCCTCCTCTCTCTCCTCTCTCTCCTCTCCCTCCTCCCCTCCTCTCCCTCCTCTCCTTCCTCTTTATCAGGCCCGGCTGTCGATTTGGATTTAGGAGATTTTTGCTATGTTAAAACAAGCCACAATCTTACACTAAGAAGGTGTAAGCCTTTAGCATTTTTCTCTAACACGGGGTACAGCATACCCTCGCCGAACCCCTTTATTCCAGCACAATGTGTATCTGTGAGCGTGTGTATCTGTGAGCGTGTGTATCTGTGAGCGTGTGTATCTGTGAGCGTGTGTATATGTGAGCGTGTGTATCGGTGAGCGTGTGTATATGTGAGCGTGTGTATCTGTGAGCGTGTGTATATGTGAGCGTGTGTATATGTGAGCGTGTGTATCGGTGAGCGTGTGTATCGGTGAGCGTGTGTATATGTGAGCGTGTGTATCGGTGAGCGTGTGTATCGGTGAGCGTGTGTATCGGTGAGCGTGTGTATCGGTGAGCGTGTGTATATGTGAGCGTGTGTATATGTGAGCGTGTGTATATGTGAGCGTGTGTATATGTGAGCGTGTGTATCGGTGAGCGTGTGTATCGGTGAGCGTGTGTATATGTGAGCGTGTGTATATGTGAGCGTGTGTATATGTGAGCGTGTGTATCGGTGAGCGTGTGTATCGGTGAGCGTGTGTATATGTGAGCGTGTGTATATGTGAGCGTGTGTATGTATCTGTGAGCGTGTGTATATGTGAGCGTGTGTATATGTGAGCGTGTGTATATGTGAGGGTGTGTATATGTGAGCGTGTGTATTGGTGAGCGTGTGTATATGTGAGCGTGTGTATATGTGAGAGTGTGTATCTGTGAGCGTGTGTATATGTGAGCGTGTGTATATGTGAGCGTGTGTATCGGTGAGCGTGTGTATATGTGAGCGTGTGTATCTGTGAGCGTGTGTATCGGTGAGCGTGTGTATCTGTGAGCGTGTGTATATGTGAGCGTGTGTATATGTGAGCGTGTGTATATGTGAGCGTGTGTATATGTGAGCGTGTGTATCGGTGAGCGTGTGTATATGTGAGCGTGTGTATCTGTGAGCGTGTGTATCGGTGAGCGTGTGTATCTGTGAGAGTGTGTATCGGTGAGCGTGTGTATATGTGAGCGTGTGTATCTGTGAGCGTGTGTATCGGTGAGTGTGTGTATCTGTGAGCGTGTGTATCGGTGAGCGTGTGTATCTGTGAGCGTGTGTATCGGTGAGCGTGTGTATATGTGAGCGTGTGTATCGGTGAGCGTGTGTATCGGTGAGCGTGTGTATCTGTGAGCGTGTGTATCGGTGAGCGTGTGTATCTGTGAACGTGTGTATCTGTGAGCGTGTGTATCGGTGAGCGTGTGTATCTGTGAGCGTGTGTATCGGTGAGCGTGTGTATATGTGAGCGTGTGTATCTGTGAGCGTGTGTATCGGTGAGTGTGTGTATCTGTGAGCGTGTGTATCGGTGAGCGTGTGTATATGTGAGCGTGTGTATCGGTGAGCGTGTGTATATGTGAGCGTGTGTATATGTGAGCGTGTGTATCGGTGAGCGTGTGTATCGGTGAGGGTGTGTATCTGTGAGCGTCGGTATCGGTGAGCGTGTGTATCGGTGAGCATGTGTATCGGTGAGCGTGTGTATATGTGAGTGTGTGTATATGTGACTGAGCGTGTGCGTGAGTGACTGAGCGTTTGTGTGAGTGACTGAGCGTGTGTGTGAGAGACTGAGCGTGTGTGTGAGAGACTGAGCGTGTGTGTGAGTGACTGAGCATGTGTGTGTGAGTGACTGAGCGTGTGTGTGAGTGACTGAGCGTGTGTGTGAGTGACTGAGCCTGTATGTGAGTGACTGAGCGTGTGTGAGAGTGACTGAGCGTGTGTGTGAGTGACTGAGCGTGTGTGTGAGTGACTGAGCGTGTGTGTGAGTGACTGAGCGTTTGTGTGAGTGACTGAGCGTGTGTGTGAGTGAATGACTGAGCCTGTGTGTGTGAGTGACTGAGCGTGTGTGAGAGTGAATGAGCGTGTGTGTGAGTGACTGAGCGTGTGTGTGAGTGACTGAGCGTTTGTGTGAGTGACTGAGCGTGTGTGAGAGTGACTGAGCGTGTGTGTGAGTGACTGAGCGTGTGTGTGAGTGACTGAGCGTTTGTGTGAGTGACTGAGCGTGTGTGTGAGTGAGTGACTGAGCCTGTGTGTGTGAGTGACTGAGCGTGTGTGAGAGTGACTGAGCGTGTGCGTGAGTGACTGAGCGTTTGTGTGAGTGACTGAGCGTGTGTGTGAGTGACTGAGCATGTGTGTGAGTGACTGAGCCTGTGTGTGATTGACTGAGCGTATGTGAGTGACTGAGCGTGTGTGTGTGAGTGGCTGGGCGGTTGTGTGAGTGACTGAGCGTGTGTGAGTGACTGAGCGTGTGTGTGAGTGACTGAGCGTGTGTGTGTGAGTGACTGAGCGTGTGTAAGAGTGACTGAGCGTGTGCGTGAGTGACTGAGCGTTTGTGTGAGTGACTGAGCGTTTGTGTGAGTGACTGAGCGTGTGTGTGAGAGACTGAGCGTGTGTGTGAGTGACTGAGCGTGTGTGTGAGTGACTGAGCGTGTGTGTGAGTGACTGAGCCTGTATGTGAGTGACTGAGCGTGTGTGAGAGTGACTGAGCGTGTGTGTGAGTGACTGAGCGTCTGTGTGAGTGACTGAGCGTGTGTGTGAATGAGTGACTGAGCCTGTGTGTGTGAGTGACTGAGCGTGTGTGTGAGAGACTGAGCGTGTGTGAGAGTGACTGAGCGTGTGTGTGTGTGAGTGACTGAGCGTGTGTGTGAGTGACTGAGTGTTTGTTTGAGTGACTGAGCGTTTGTGTGAGTGACTGAGCGTGTGTGTGAGTGAATGACTGAGCCTGTGTGTGTGAGTGACTGAGCGTGTGAGAGAGTGACTGAGCGTGTGTGTGAGTGACTGAGCGTGTGTGTGAGTGACTGAGCGTTTGTGTGAGTGACTGAGCGTGTGTGAGAGTGACTGAGCGTGTGTGTGAGTGACTGAGCATGTGTGTGAGTGACTGAGCGTTTGTGTGAGTGACTGAGCGTGTGTGTGAGTGAGTGACTGAGCCTGTGTGTGTGAGTGACTGAGCGTGTGTGTGAGAGACTGAGCGTGTGTGTGAGTGACTGAGCGTGTGTGAGAGTGACTGAGCATGTGCGTGATTGACTGAGCGTTTGTGTGAGTGACTGAGCGTGTGTGTGAGTGACTGAGCATGTGTGTGAGTGACTGAGTCTGTGTGTGAGTGACTGAGCGTATGTGAGTGACTGAGCGTGTGTGTGTGAGTGGCTGGGCGGTTGTGTGAGTGACTGAGCGTGTGTGAGTGACTGAGCGTGTGTGTGTGAGTGGCTGAGCGTTTGTGTGAGTGACTGAGCGTGTGTGTGAATGAGTGACTGAGCCTGTGTGTGTGAGTGACTGAGCGTGTGTGTGAGAGACTGAGCGTGTGTGTGAGTGACTGAGCGTGTGTGAGAGTGACTGAGCGTGTGTGTGTGTGAGTGACTGAGCGTGTGTGTGAGTGACTGAGTGTTTGTTTGAGTGACTGAGCGTTTGTGTGAGTGACTGAGCGTGTGTGTGAGTGAATGACTGAGCCTGTGTGTGTGAGTGACTGAGCGTGTGTGAGAGTGACTGAGCGTGTGTGTGAGTGACTGAGCGTGTGTGTGAGTGACTGAGCGTTTGTGTGAGTGACTGAGCGTGTGTGAGAGTGACTGAGCGTGTGTGTGAGTGACTGAGCGTGTGTGTGAGTGACTGAGCGTTTGTGTGAGTGACTCAGCGTGTGTGTGAGTGAGTGACTGAGCCTGTGTGTGTGAGTGACTGAGCGTGTGTGTGAGTGACTGAGCGTTTGTGTGAGTGACTGAGCGTGTGTGTGAGTGAGTGACTGAGCCTGTGTGTGTGAGTGACTGAGCGTGTGTGTGAGAGACTGAGCGTGTGTGTGAGTGACTGAGCGTGTGTGAGAGTGACTGAGCGTGTGCGTGATTGACTGAGCGTTTGTGTGAGTGACTGAGCGTGTGTGTGAGTGACTGAGCATGTGTGTGAGTGACTGAGCCTGTGTGTGAGTGACTGAGCGTATGTGAGTGACTGAGCGTGTGTGTGTGAGTGGCTGGGCGGTTGTGTGAGTGACTGAGCGTGTGTGAGTGACTGAGCGTGTGTGAGTGACTGAGCGTGTGTGTGTGAGTGGCTGAGCGTTTGTGTGAGTGATGGAGCGTGTGTGTGAGTGGCTGAGCGTTTGTGTGAGTGACTGAGCGTGTGTGTGAGTGACTGAAGGTGTGTGTGTGAGTGGCTGGGCGTTTGTGTGTGAGTGTAAATGTTACGTACAGAGTTAGTTTTTCATGTCACCTAAAGTGCTTCTCTCTTTCGCCGACGTCTGATCTGCAGTTTTCTTTGAGAGAGAGAGAGAGAGAGAGAGAGAGAGAGAGAGAGAGAGAGAGAGAGAGAGAGAAAAGAGAGAGAGGAGGGGAGAAGAATAGAGAGAGAGAAAGAGAGAGAGGAGGGGAGAAGAAGAGAGAGAGAGAGATGAGGGGAGAAGAAGAGAGAGAGAGAGAGAGAGAGAGAGAGAGAGAGGGGGGGAGGAGGGGAGAAGAAGAGAGAGAGAGAGAGAGAGAGAGAGAGAGAGAGAGAGAGAAAATAGAGAGGAGGGAGGGAGAGGGATGGAGTGAGAAAGGTTCTGTAGTGTGAAGCTTGTTATATCTATTCTCAACCTGTTCTTCTCTCCCCTGGGTCTCCTCCATCCCCACTTCTGTCTTTATACACTATCAAAGCACACAGTTATACACTATCATTGCACACAGTTATACACTATCATAGTACACAGTTATACACTATCATATCACACAGTTAAACACTATCATAGCACACAGTTAAACACTATCATAGCACACAGTTAAACACTATCAAAGCACACAGTTAAACACTATCATAGTACACAGTTATACACTATCATAGTACACAGTTATACACTATCATAGCACACAGTTATACACTATCATAGCACACAGTTATACACTATCATAGTACACAGTTATACACTATCATAGCACAAAGTTAAACACTATCATAGCACACAGTTAAACACTATCATAGCACATAGTTAAACACTATCATAGTACACAGTTATACACTATCATAGTACACAGTTAAACACTATCATAGTACACAGTTATACACTATCATAGTACACAGTTATACACTATCATTGCACACAGTTATACACTATCATAGTACACAGTTATACACTATCATAGCACAAAGTTAAACACTATCAAAGCACACAGTTATACACTATCATAGCACACAGTTAAACACTATCATAGCACACAGTTAAACACTATCATAGCACACAGTTAAACACTATCATAGCACACAGTTAAACACTAACAAAGCACACAGTTAAACTTTATCATAGCACACAGTTAAACACTATCATAGCACACAGTTAAACACTATCATAGCACACAGTTAAACACTATCATAGCACACAGTTAAACACTATCATAGCACACAGTTATTGTCAAATAACATAAACATTTGATGAAAAATACAACAAACATTTGATGTAATATATATGTCTCTAGAGCATTGTTTAATATGCATAACATCTCTCTCTCTCTCTCTCTCTCTCTCTCTCTCTCTATCTCTCTCTCTCTCTCTCTCTCTCTCTCTCTCTCTCTCTCTCTCTCTCTCTCTCTCTCTCTCTCTCTCTCTCTCTCTGTCCCCCTCTCTCTCTCTCTCTCTCTCTCTCTCTCTGTACCTCTCCCTTTCAGTCTCTGTCCCTCTCTCTGCCCCTCTCTCTCTCTCTCTCTCTCTCTCTCTCTCTCTCTCTCTCTCTCTCTCTCTGTACCTCTCCCTTTCAGTATCTGTCCCTCTCTCTGCCCCCCCCCCTCTCTCTCTCTCTGTACCCCTCCCTTTCAGTCTCTGTCCCTCTCTCTGTCCCCTCTCTCTCTCTCTCTCTCTCTCTCTCTCTCTGTACCTCTCCCTTTCAGTCTCTGTCCCTCTCTCTGCCCCTCTCTCTCTCTCTCTCTCTCTCTCTCTCTCTCTCTCTCTCTGTACCTCTCCCTTTCAGTCTCTGTCCCTCTCTCTGCCCCCCTCTCTCTCTCTCTCTCTCTCTCCCTCTCTCTCTCAATCTCCCTCTTTGTCTCTCTCTCTCTCTCAATCTCCCTCTTTGTCTCTCTCTCTCTCTCAATCTCCCTCTTTGCCACTCTCTCCCTACCTCTTCCTCTCGATCTCTACGTACCTCTCTCTGTTCCTCTCTCTGTCTTTCTCCCTCCCTCTGTCCCTCTCTCTGTCCCTCTCACTGTCCATGTCTTTGTCTTCCCTCTCTCTCTGTCTCTCTCGGTATCTCTGTCTCTCTAATCTTCAGATTTATTTGAGAGGGAGAGAGTTGGTGTCTATCTCTGGTATAAACACCATGGGACCACGCAGCCATCATACCGCTCAGGAAGGAGACACGTTCTGTCTCCAAGAGATGAACGTACTTTGGTGTGAAAAGTGTAAATCACTCCCAGAACAAAAGCAAAGGACCTTGTGAAGATGCTGGAGGAAACAGGTACAAAAGTATCTATATCCACAGTAAAACAAGTCTTACATCGACATAACCTGAAAGGCCGCTCAGCGAGGAAGAAGCCACTGTTCCTATACCGCCATAAAAAAAGCCAGACTACGGTTTGCAACTGCACATGCGGACAAAGATCGTACATTTTGGAGAAATGTGCTCTGGTCTGATGAAACAAAAATATAAGTTTTAGGCCATAATGACTGTTGTTATGTTTGGAGGAAAAGGGGGAGGCTTGCAAGCCGAAGAACACTATCCCACTTGTATGTTCACGACGGTGGCAGCATCATGTTGTGGGGGTGCTTTGCTGCAGGAGGGACTTGTGCACTTCACAAAATAGATGGCATCATGAGGGGTGAAAAGTATGTGGATATATGGAAGCAACATCTCAAAACATCAGTCAGGAAGTTAAAGCCTGGTCGCAAATGGGTCTTCCAAATGGACAATGACACGCATACTTCCAAAGTTGTGTCAAAATGGCGTGGCCATCACAAAGCCCTGACCTCAATCCCATAGAAAATCTGTGGACAGAACTGAAAAAGTGTGTACGAGCAAGGAGGCCTACAAACCTGACTAAGTTACACCAGTTCTGTCAGGAGGAATGGGCCAAAATTCACCCAACTTCTTGTGAGAAGCTTGTGGAAGGCTACCCAAAAGGTTTGACCCAACAAATTAGGAACATTTGGGCAGTCTTGATTCAACATTTTGAACATAAATGCAATGGTTCATTTGATCAGTCTAAAACTTTGCACATACACTGATGTCATCTAGCGACCAAACTCTAAATTGCACCTGGGCTGGAATAATACATGTTGGCCTTTCTCTTGCATTTCAAAGATCAAGGTTAAAAAATAATACAAAATATACATATATTTTTTTTGTATTATCTTTTGCAAGATCTATTGTGTTATATTCTGCTACATTCCTTTCACATTTCCATAAACGTCAAAGTGTTTCCTTTCAAAGGGTACCAAGAATATGCATATCCTTGCTTCAGGTCCTGAGCTACAGGCAGTTAGATTTGGGTCATTTTAGGAGAAAAGGAGGTAATCCTTAAGAGTACAACTCCTATAGTAATATGATCTACAGTAAGAGTTCATCAGCTTCCTGTATCTCTCTCTCTCTCTCTCTCGCTCTCTCTCTCTCTCTTTTTAGAAAGGACTTGACTTGTTTGGACAAACTTTACTGGTAACCTTTTGGATTCATTTGTATGTATGTTGAACGTGTGAATTACTGAATCAAGCGCGCCAACTAAACTTACATTTTTGGGATATCGAACAAAACAATAATTTGTTGTGTAGCTGGGACCCTTGGGATTGCAAACAGAGGAAGATCTTCAAAGGTAAGTGATTTATTTTATCGCTATTTGTTACTTTTGTGATGCCTGTGCTGGTTTGGAAAAGTATTTTGGTGTGGGGCGCTGTCCTCAGATAATCGCATGGTATGCTTTTACCTTAGGGCCTTTTTGAAATCTGATAAAGCGGCTGGATTAACAAGAAGTTATGCTTTTAAATGATGTAGGACACTTGTATGTTTATGAATGTTTAACATTACAATTTTGTAATTTGAATTTGGAGCACTCCAGCTTCAACGGATGTTGTCGATTTTGATCCCGCTAGCGGGATCCCGCTATCCGTGCAGCAAGAGGTTTTAACACTCTCTATCTCTATAATAGACACTCTCCCACCTTGTTTCTATACCTGACATTCCTCCCTATTTCTAGAATGGAGAATGGAAAGGCGATAGCGAGAAGAAAATAAATCTATAATTACACTGAGATGCTTGCTTGCGTCATAGAGAGAGAGACGTATGGGGGAGCGTGGGTTAGTCCCAGCATCGTGACTCTGAGATAATTGGAAGCATAAAACCTATAATTAAATATGCTTTCACATTAGGGATAGAAAACACAACAACACACATTCAAATGCACACAAACACGCTCATACAATAGTTATAAAGACATAGGCTAGTTCTAAACATCAGAGAAATACACACATGTACATGCATGACCACACACACACACACGATACACAGATAGGCCTACACCAGAACATATGTTATGTACGATATCGATAAGAAGTGCAGACAATAGGGGATTGTATAGACTACTGCATGCAGGCCATAATTAAATCAGTTTGCTGTGAATATGGGCATTATATGCAGGCTTTTCCCTGTTCCAAAGATCTAAAGCTAATGTCTTCTGTGAAATCTACAATACGTGGACATTTTTTCACGGCTGATCTTTTCTCCTCTCTTCTTTCCGTCTCTCTGGAGTGAAATATGGAGCATCATCTGTGTCGGGCTGCCAAGTGTAGAGGCTGCATTACATTTTTCTTTTCATTTTATTTGATTTCTTTCAAGATTCTCTCTCCTTCCTCACTCCTTTTCTCATTCTCCTCTTCAGTACTCTCCACCTCTCCGCCGCTCCTCTTTTCAAGCTGTTCTCTCTGGGTCCTCTCTCTCTTCTTACTCCTCTTTTCAAGCTGTTCTCTCTGGGTCCTCTCTCTCTCTTCTCACTCGTCTTTTCAAGCTCTTCTCTCTGGGTCCTCTCTCTCTCTCCTCACTCCTCTTTTCAAGCTCTTCTCTCTGGGTCCTCTCTCTCTCTTCTCACTCGTCTTTTCAAGCTGTTCTCTCTGAGTTCTCTCTCTCTCTCCTCACTCCTCTTTTCAAGCTGTTCTCTCTGGGTCCTCTCTCTCTCCTCACTCCTCTTTTCAAGCTGTTCTCTCTGGGTCCTCTCTCTCTCTTCTCACTCGTCTTTTCAAGCTCTTCTCTCTGGGTCCTCTCTCTCTTCTCACTCGTCTTTTCAAGCTGTTCTCTCTGGGTCCTCTCTCTCTCTCCTCACTCGTCTTTTCAAGCTGTTCTCTCTGGGTCCTCTCTCTCCTCACTCGTCTTTTCAAGCTGTTCTCTCTGGGTCCTCTCTCTCTCTTCTCACTCGTCTTTTCAAGCTGTTCTCTCTAGGTCCTCTCTCTCTCTCCTCACTCGTCTTTTCACGCTGTTCTCTCTGGGTCCTCTCTCTTCTCACTCGTCTTTTCAAGCTGTTCTCTCTGGGTCCTCTCTCTCTCCTCACTCGTCTTTTCAAGCTGTTCTCTCTGGGTCCTCTCTCTCTCTCCTTACTCCTCTTTTCAAGCTGTTCTCTCTGGGTCCTCTCTCTCTCCTCACTCATATTTTCAAGCTGTTCTCTCTGGGTCCTCTCTCCTCACTCGTCTTTTCAAGCTGTTCTCTCTGGGTCCTCTCTTTCTCTCCTCACTCGTCTTTATAAGCTGTTCTCTCTGGGTCCTCTCTCTCTTCTCACTCCTCTTTTCAAGCTGTTCTCTCTGGGTCCTCTCTCTCTTCTCACTCCTCTTTTCAAGCTGTTCTCTCTGGGTCCTCTCTCGCTCTCCGCTGCCTCTTTCGAGCTGTTCTTTCAAGGCACTCTCTCCTCACTCCATGTTTCAAGCTCTTTGTTGAGGCATCTCCTATCTTTACTCCTCTTTTCAAGCTCTTTGTTGAGGCATCTCCTATCTTTACTCCTCTTTTCAAGCTCTTTGTTGAGGCATCTCCTATCTTTACTCCTCTTTTCAAGCTCTTCTTTATTTTTCTCTGTGACTCCTCTCTGGTCTCTTCCCTCAGAGCCCTCTCCTCTCTGCCCAGTTCCAGGAGCTCTCTCTGGGCATACTCTCTCTCTGCAGCCCCTCTCTGGTTCTGGAGCTCTCTCTCCACCTGGCCAACCTGTCCTGGAGGAGCTGGAACTTGTGGATGATGAGGTAACTCACACGCAGTACTAACACACAGTCTCCGACCTCTCCATCTGAAAACAACAGACGTGTAGTCTCCGACCTCTCCATCTGAAAACAACAGACACACAGTCTCCGACCTCTCCATCTGGAAACAACAGACACACAGTCTCCGACCTCTCCATCTGGAAACAACAGTAACACAGTCTCCGACCTCTCCATCTGGAAACAACAGACGCACAGTCTCCGACCTCTCCATCTGAAAACAACAGACACACAGTCTCCAACCTCTCCATCTGAAAACATCAGACACACAGTGTTACGAATCCCTTTTGGCCCGACAGTCTACGGGGGATGGTAGTGAGACCCGTAACATAACTCATGTAAATTATAATTGTGACAAAGTACGTGTGAACGAAATAACCACGACAACCGAAATAATACCGCCAAACTCAGGGTTTATTTATAAACACACGGTAATGGGGGGGAGCAGGAAAAAGGGCTGAGCTGGACCCAAGGAAAGAAACAAATATGCAAAAACACCCCTAAGCTAGACTAGCCTATTTCAACAACAGCTAACTAACTAACCAAAATACAGTGGGTGGTCCGCCCAGTTCTAACTAGTGTATTTAACAAAGTTCACCTACGGGTAGTGTATGCCCATGGGCGACTTGTCTTGGTTTCCCCCTTTTCCCACCAGCAAACACCATAAGCAAAAACAATACTCACAGGAGATGTGATTTGGAGGTGCTCAAACAAAAGAAGAGGTTAATTAATACACAAAGAGAGAGATCTACATACATGGCATTTACAAAGAGATTGTGCTACTGAAATCTATCAAGAGCAGAGATCTACCAACATGGCATTACAAAGATTGAGCTCTCCTGAAATCTACCAAGAACAGCTATCTACCAACATGGCATTACAAAGATTGAGCTCTCCTGAAATCTACCAAGAACAGCTATCTACCAACATGGCATTACAAAGATTGAGCTCTCCTGAAATCTACCAAGAACAGCTATCTACCAACATGGCATTACAAAGATTGAGCTCTTGAACAAACAAATGATGGGGTTTTTAAACCATGGGGAAGGAACTGTGATAGGGTAGGAAACAGGAGGAGGTGTGTCTTCTGATTGATGGGTTGATTGTTGACTGATTGGGGAGTGATGATTTTCACCTGTGAGGGGAGAATGAGAGAAAAGAAACACACACACACACAGGATACACACACAGGATAACTGTATCCGTAACACTCCCACCCTTAAAAGAGCAACCCTAGGGATTGCGACCACAGTATTACAATTAATACTCACAACAAAATTAATACTTACAACAACAACAACTTCAACCTTGCCAAAACATACAAAAATCATTTTTACACACGAGACAAAGCATCTGCCAACACATTATCTGAACCCTTTTTGTGGCGGATCTCCAAATTATAATTTTGTACAATCAGCGCCCAACGCATAAGGCGCTGGTTCTGGTTGTACATTCGGTGGAGAAAAACTAAGGGGTTATGGTCAGTATACACAATCACTGGTAGGGCACTGGAACCAATGTATACTTCGAAGTATTGCAGAGCCAACAACAAAGCAAGAGCTTCTTGTTCTATTGTCGCATAGTTTGTTTGACATTTATTAAATTTACGTGAAAAATAACAAACGGGATGATCTACTCCACTCTTGTCCTGCTGCAGTAGAACAGCACCAGCACCTCTGGCACTAGCATCTACCTCAAGCTTGAACGGTTGTTCAAAATCCGGAGCAGCAAGTACAGGGGTACTACATAAGAGTGCTTTCGCTGATTCAAAAGCTCTCTTACAATCAGGGGACAACACAAATGGTCTTGCCGGACTGAGCAAATCAGTCAATGGAGCAACTACCGCAGAGAAATTTTTACAGAAGCTACGGTAGTAGCCAACCATCCCTAAAAAGCAGCGTAGCTCTCGTCTAGTGGTAGGTGCAGGGAATGCAGTTATAGCCAAGACCTTGGCATCAACAGGGCGCACCTGTCCATGGCCAACCTCTTTACCGAGATAGGTAACAGTAGCCTTCCCAAACTCACACTTTGCCAAGTTCAGGGTTAGAGAAGCAGTTGCCAACCGTTCACATACTACCCTTAGCAAGTCAACATGATCTGACCACTCAGACGAATAAATCACTAGGTCATCAAGGTATGCACTACAATTAGGAACGCCAGCTAATACAGAGTTAACCAGTCGTTGGAAAGTGGCTGGTGCATTTCGCATCCCAAAAGCCATGACTGAGTACTGAAGGAAGTTGTCTGGGGTCACAAAGGCAGAAATCTCAGAAGCACGTGAAGTTAACGGAACCTGCCAGTAACCTTTTAAGAGGTCCAACTTGGTTACATACTTAGCAGCACCAATAGTGTCGATACAGTCGTCCAGTCTGGGTAACGGGAACGAATCTGGCATTGTGACAGAATTTACCTTTCGATAATCCGTACATAACCTGGACGTACCATCAGGTTTAGGAACCAGAATGCAAGGAGAACTCCAAGGGCTTGAACTTGGCTTAGCCAGGTCATTCTCCAACAAATATCTCACCTCATCCCTCATTATCTTCCTCTTGGAAGCGTTGATACGATATGGGTGTTGCTTGATAGGTGTAGCGTTTCCAACATTAATGTCATGTTCCAACACATTTGTGCGAGTAGGAACGTCATTAAAGAGACATGGAAAACTGTGTAGTAGCCTCACAATATCATTAGTCTGTCCATCCGTTAAATGAACCAGACCTGACTGGATAGACAGCAGCATTTCTGAGTTGGGCAATCTAACACACTGCTGCTGAGTATTGCGCAACTCCAAGCCATCAACATCATCAATTTGACAGTCCACTATCATCGCAGTAGTAGCAGAGGAGACAGCAGTACCTTCCTCTGTTTTTGAACTATCTAACTGTGTGATGGGTCGGGTGTGGTATCCTTTCAACATGTTAATGTGACACACACGAGATTGGCGTTTTCTATCAGGAGTTTGAAGCACATAGTCAGTTTCACTTATTTTCTTTTCAATTAAATAAGGACCAGAGAAACGAGCTGACAGTGAAGATCCTGGAACAGGTAATAACACCAGTACTTGGTCACCTGGCTGTAGTGGACGAGAAACAGCCTCTTTATCATAGTGTCTTTTCATGCTCCTCTGTGAGGAAGACAGAGCTTCCTTTGCAAGAGCACAAGCTTGGTGTAGGCGCTCACGAAAGCGACTAACATAGTCCAACACATTCTCATCTCTGGTACACAACTCTTGGGACAAGAACTGTTCTTTAAGGACTTTCATTGGTCCTCTTACTGTGTGACCAAACACTAGTTCAGCCGGGCTGAAACCTAGGGACTCCTGCACAGTTTCACGAGCAGCAAACAAAACTAGAGGAACTCCCTCATCCCAATCTTTCTCAGATTCCAAACAATATTTACGTAGCATAGACTTCAGTGTCTGATGCCATCTTTCAAGCGCACCCTGAGACTCTGGGTGATAAGCGCTTGATACACGGTGCGTAATTGATAAGGATTTCAACACCTGCTTGAAGAGCTTGGATAGGAAATTGGTACCTTGATCGCTTTGTACCACCTTAGGTAACCCGAATGTTGTGAAGAATTTTATTAAGGCTTTACTCACTATCGGAGCTGTAATCCTTCTCAGAGGAATAGCCTCGGGGTATCTTGTAGCCATACACATTATCGTTAACAAAAACTGGTTACCCGATTTTGTCTTCGGTAACGGTCCGACACAATCAACCACCACATGCTCAAATGGTTCACCTATTACAGGTATGGGACAAAGAGGAGCGGGAGGAATAACCTGATTTGGTTTTCCTGTTATCTGACATGTGTGGCATGTCCGACAGAACTGAGCCACATCTTGTTTTAAACCCGGCCAAAAAAAATGTTGAAGGATCCGAACATACGTCTTTGTAATTCCTAAATGACCAGACCACTGGTGATCATGAGCAAGGGATAACACATTCTGTCGAAAGGCTGTAGGAATCACTATTTGGTAAACAGCATTCCAATCTCCACCTGCATCAACATGGGATTTCCATTTACGCATGAGGAGATTACCATCAATGAAGTAAGCCACATTCTTCTTCTTCACCTCTTCTAACGAGACAACACTAGAAAAACATTTAGCAAGCTTGTTGTCAACCTTTTGGTTAGCAATCAGCTGCTCACGAGTGACTGGTAATTGTATTGCACCAGCAATAACTTCAACGTACTTTGATTCTTTCCTGGGCTGTTTGTCAGAGGTGATCAGCTTCTCAGAGGTATCACACAATCCATCCTCTTGATCATCCTCTTTGAACAGAACAGTGTTCGACAAATCTATCACGTCACCCTCTTGTAGTGCCTGAGCACGAGTGACAGCACGAGTGACAGCACAAGCGGGGAACACATGTGGATAACTCTGTGCCAACTCATTCGAGAGAGAGTGGTCACTTTTATCCAATACTTCCAATACGGGTACTACCTTTCCTCCGGCAATATCGTTACCCATTATAAAGGTCACACCTTTCACTGGCAACTTAGGACGTACCCCCACTCTGAATATTCCACTGATTAACTCAGAGTGTACTTTCACAAAGTGCAACGGCACTGGGACAAAACCCATTTCAATACCCTGCACTAACACACTGGAACCACAGTATGTATCGTCAGATAAGGGCAACACATCAGACAATATAAACGACTGCGCCGCACCAGTATCTCTAAGGATTTTAACCGAACGCTGAGACGCTTCGTCATTCGCTAGGGACACAAACCCATCGGAAATGAATGGTTCATAACTGCGGTCGGGGACTGGGTCTTTCAAACTACAGTTACCCTGAGGCACCTGTTTTGTTGCAGACCTCACAACCGTACGAATTAGAGCAACACCTGTTGGTGGCTTGGCACGAAGAGGCATCCCTCGTTTGCGTTTAAGCAGGAAGCAATCATTAATCATATGTCCCACTTTATGACAATAGAAACAGGAACGCTCATTCTTCTGGCGTGTTTGATATACTACTGCGGGCCGACTAGGGCTAAAGGTAGGAAACTCAGTGGTTCTACTCTCAGTTTGAGCCGAAAACACACTCTTGTGCGTCAACACAAACTCGTCTGCCAACACAGACGCTTCTGCCAGGGAGGATACTTTCTGTTCCTTTAGGTAAACTACAATGCGTTCGGGTAAGCAATTTTTAAACTCTTCCAACAAGATTAACTCCCGGAGAGAGTTGAAATCAGTTACCTTACTAGCAGCATGCCATTTATCAAACAGATTTCCCTTGTCTCTAGCAAATTCCACATAAGTCTTACTAGAAGACTTTCTATGAGACCTAAATCTCTGTCGGTATGCCTCAGGCACAAGCTCATAGGCACGAAGAACAGTAGCTTTGACCACTTCATAATTCAAACTGTCCTCCAGAGGTAGCGCTGACAAAACCTCTTGGGCTTTACCAGTTAATTTACACTGAAGTAATAGGCACCATACCTCTTCAGGCCACTTCAATGCTACGGCTATACGCTCAAATACACAAAAATAGGAGTCAACCTCAGACTCTCTGAACAAAGGTACTAAGGCAATCTGCCTACTAATGTCAAACGTGTTTGAGGACACAGCTGGTGAGGACGACTCACTAACAGGAACAGTAGGAACGAAGGCTAGCCTCGCTGTCTCTGCCTCCAGTTCCATCTGGCGCATTGTAAACGTCATCTGCCTCTGTTCTCGTTCTTTTTCTGCCTCCATTTTACACATCTCCAAATCTAAATGTTGCTGTTCTCTTTCTGCCTCAATTTTACCCATCTCCAAATCTAAATGCCGCTGTTCTTTTTCTGCCTCAATTTTACACATCTCCAACTGGAGAGTCTCTCGCCTAATTTGGGCTCTCTCTTCCACCTCTAGTTGGAACTGTGCTAAACAGACATCCCTTCTGGCATCACCGTTTGACAGTGGGGAGAGTGGATCAAAATGGGACAATGTGGCTGGTGTTTTAGCCTCGCCCTCATAGACTCCGATTTCTCCATCTGGAAACAACAGACACACAGTCTCCGACCTCTCCATCAGGAAACAACAGACACACAGTCTCCGACCTCTCCATCTGAAAACAACAGACACACAGTCTCCGACATCTCCATCTGGAAACAACAGACACACAGTCTCCGACCTCTCCATCTGAAAACAACAGACACACAGTCTCCGACCTCTCCATCTGAAAACAACAGGCACACAGTCTCCGACCTCTCCATCTGTAAACAACAGACACACAGTCTCCGACCTCTCCATCTGGAAACAACAGTAACACAGTCTCCGACCTCTTCATCTGAAAACAACAGACACGCCGTCTCCGACCTCTCCATCTGAAAACAACAGACACACAGTCTCCGACCTCTCCATCTGAAAACAACAGTAACACAGTCTCCGACCTCTCCATCTGAAAACAACAGTAACACAGTCTCCGACCTCTCCATCTGAAAACAACAGTAACACAGTCTCCGACCTCTCCATCTGAAAACAACAGACACACAGTCTCCGACCTCTCCATCTGAAAACAACAGACACACAGTCTCCGACCTCTCCATCTGAAAACAACTGACAAACAGTCTCCGACCTCTTCATCTGAAAACAACAGACACGCCGTCTCCGACCTCTCCATCTGAAAACAACAGACACACAGTCTCCGACCTCTCCATCTGAAAACAACAGTAACACAGTCTCCGACCTCTCCATCTGAAAACAACAGTAACACAGTCTCCGACCTCTCCATCTGAAAACAACAGTAACACAGTCTCCGACCTCTCCATCTGAAAACAACAGACACACAGTCTCCGACCTCTCCATCTGAAAACAACAGACACACAGTCTCCGACCTCTCCATCTGAAAACAACTGACAAACAGTCTCCGACCTCGCCATCTGAAAACAACAGACACACAGTCTCCGACCTCTCCATCTGTAAACAACAGACACACAGTCTCCGACCTCTCCATCTGTAAACAACAGACACACAGTCTCCGACCTCTCCATCTGGAAACAACAGACACACAGTCTCCGACCTCTCCATCTGGAAACAACAGTAACACAGTCTCCGACCTCTCCATCTGAAAACAACAGACACACAGTCTCCGACCTCTCCATCTGAAAACAACAGACACGCCGTCTCCGACCTCTCCATCTGAAAACAACAGTAACACAGTCTCCGACTTCTCCATCTGAAAACAACAGTAACACCGTCTCCGACCTCTCCATCTGAAAACAACAGACACACAGTCTCCGACCTCTCCATCTGAAAACAACAGACACACAGTCTCCGACCTCTCCATCTGAAAACAACAGACACACAGTCTCCGACCTCTCCATCTGAAAACAACAGACACACAGTCTCCGACCTCTCCATCTGAAAACAACAGTAACACCGTCTCCGACCTCTCCATCTGAAAACAACAGACACACAGTCTCCGACCTCTCCATCTGAAAACAACAGACACACAGTCTCCGACCTCTCCATCTGAAAACAACAGACACACAGTCTCCGACCTCTCCATCTGAAAACAACAGACACACAGTCTCCGACCTCTCCATCTGAAAACAACAGTAGCACAGTCTCCAACCTCTCCATCTGAAAACAACAGTAACACAGTCTCCGAACTCTCCATCTGAAAACAACAGTAACACAGTCTCCGACCTCTCCATCTGAAAACAACAGTAACACAGTCTCCGAACTCTCCATCTGAAAACAACAGTAACACAGTCTCCGACCTCTCCATCTGAAAACAACAGACAGAAAATTACATCAATAACTGATTTGAACTGCTACTGGCTGTTCCTCTACCATTTCAGGTGATTATATAACCAGTTATATAACTTGTAAACACAATTTCACTGAACTAAACTAACCACGTTGGTCCTTTCCAGCATGGCGATCTAGTGACTACTGGGATATGTGTCAGCGGGTCGAGTGTGTTTCTCACATCGCTTACACTCAAACCCACCAGTCAATCTCACCAGTTCTCACTCTCACCCCAGTGAACACAGAGGGCTGGTGATGATAATATAGAGAGGGGGAGCATGAGAGGATGGCGGGGGGCATGGCCTTTCTGCCCACCCCAAGCCCCCCGCCCCTGAGGAATGGACCTCAACATGACAGCAGGACATATGTCCAGGCCGTGAGCAGAGCAACAGGCCCAACCCCCACTATTACATCCGCCCCCAAGCCCCATCATGTGACCTAAGAGGTATGTATCAGATGCTCAACATGCTCTGCTCACACCTACTGTGATGGTCAGGGACTAAACCACACAAAAACAACACTAGACACGATGGAACACAAAGCTTTTACTATCTCATCCTGGAATATACAAGGTCAGAGGTCATCTGCCTTTAGCCCAAAGAGCAGGAACCCGGACTTCATCAAAGAAATTTGAAATACAGACATTGTCATCCTACAAGAAACCTGGTATAGAGGAGACGGACCGACTGGTTGCCCTCTAGGTTACAGAGAGCTGGTAGTCCCATCCATCAACTATGAGGTGTGACACAGGGAAGAGACTCAGGGGGTATGCTAATTTGGTATAGAGCAGACCTAACCCACTCTATTAAACTTGTCAAAACAGGAACATTTTACATCTGGCATGGATTTAATAAGGAAATGATCTCAACAGAGAAAAATGTCCTCATGTGTGCTACCTATATCCCCTCCCCCGAGTAGAATCCTCATACTTTAACGATGACAGCTTCTCCATCCTATAGGTGGAGATCAACAATTTCCAAGCCCAGGAACATGTACTAACTAGTCTGTGGCAACCTAAATACCAGAACTGGACAAGAACCTGACACCCTCAGCACACAGGGGGACAAACCTACCTGGAGGTGACAGCATTCCCTCCCCCATATGCCCCCCCGAGACACAACTACAACAACATAACCAACAAAAACTCTTGCAGGTCTGTCGGACGCTGGGTATGTAAATAGTCAACGGTCGGCTTCAAGGAGACCTCTATGGTAGGTACACCTATAGCTCTGTTACATCCTGGGTATGTACATAGTCAACGGTCGGCTTCAAGGAGACTCCTATGGTAGGTGCACCCATAGCTCTGTTACATCCTGGGTACGTAAATAGTCAACGGTCGGCTTCAAGGAGACTCCTATGGTAGGTACACCCATAGCTCTGTTACATCCTGGGTATGTAAATAGTCAACGGTCGGCTTCAAGGAGACTCCTATGGTAGGTGCACCTATAGCTCTGTTACATCCTGGGTATGTACATAGTCAACGGTCGGCTTCGAGGGGACTCCTATGGTAGGTACACCTATAGCTCATCTTCCCCTATGGTAGGTACACCTATAGCTCATCTTCCCCTATGGTAGGTGCACCTATAGCTCATCTTCCCCTATGGTAGGTACACCTATAGCTCATCTTCCCCTATGGTAGGTACATCTATAGCTCATCTCTTGGAGGCAGTACTTTAGACTACTTTATCACTGATCTCAACCCAGCTCAGAAAACCTTAAACATTATTTTTGACCTCTCAGCTTCACTATCAAATCTAAAAATGTCAAGCAGACAACCTAAGAAAATTAACAACAATGACAAACCTAAGAATGAAATTGAGAAATCTATCCAACCAAAAACATAGAGACCCCAAAAAAACAGAGCAATGAATGCTATTTGGCCCTACAGAGACAGTACACAGTGGCATAATACCTGACCACCGTGACTGACTCAATATTTAGGACATTTTTGACAATGTACAGACTTAGTGAGCATAGCCTTGCTATTGAGAAAGGCTGCCGTAGGCAGACCTGGCTCTCAAGAGAAGACAGGCTATGTGCTCACTGCCCACAAAATGAGGTGGAAACTGAGCTGCACTTCCTAACTTCCTGTCAAATGTATGACCATATTAGAGACACATATTTCCCTCAGATTACACAGACCCACAAAGAATTAGAAAACAAACCCAATTTTGATAAACTCCAATATCTATTGGGTGAAATACCTCAGTGTGACATCACAGCAGCAATATTTGTGACATGTTGCCACAAGAAAAGGACAACCAGTGAAGAACAAACACCATTGTAAATACAACCCATATTTATGTTTATTTATTTTCCCTTTTGTACTTTAACTATTTACACATTATTACAACACTGTATATATATATAATATGACATTTGAAATGTCTTTATTATTTTGGAACTTTTGTGAGTCTAATGTTCATTGTTCATTTTTACTGTTTATTTCTCTTTTGTTTATTATCTACTTCACTTGCTTTGGCAATGTTAACATGTGTTTAACATGCCAATAAAGCCCTTTAATTGAAGTTGAATTGAAAAGGAGTGATAGGTGGGACAATGAGAGAGGAGAGAAGAAGGTGACAGCATTCTGTGTACGATATAGGCCTATATTCTATTTTCTTTCCATTGGGGGTTTGACACCTATTGTAGCCTAAAAGAGTATTTTCTGAAAAACAGGCCCAGCTGCTATGTCTGCAACAGTTGTTATTGTAGTTGTCACATCTCACAGCTTCAGAGGATTCATCAGAATCAGAACCCAGAGGATCTGTCAGAATCAGAACTCAGAGGATCTGTCAGAATCAGAACCCAGAGGATCCATCAGAATCAGAACCCAGAGGATACATCAGAATTAGAACTCAGAGGATCTGTCAGAATCAGAACTCAGAGGATCTGTCAGAATCAGAACCCAGAGGATCCATCAGAATTAGAACCCAGAGGATCTGTCAGAATCAGAACTCAGAGGATCTGTCAGAATCAGAACCCAGAGGATCCATCAGAATTAGAACCCAGAGGATCCATCAGAATCAGAACCCAGAGGATACATCAGAATTAGAACCCAGAGGATCCATCAGAATCAGATCCCAGAGGATACATCAGAATCAGAACTCAGAGGATCTGTCAGAATCAGAACCCAGAGGATTCATCAGAATCAGAACCCAGAGGATCCATCAGAATCAGAACCCAGAGGATACATCAGAATCAGAACTCAGAGGATCTGTCAGAATCAGAACCCAGAGGATCCCATCAGAATTAGAACCCAGAGCATACATCAGAATTAGAACCCAGAGGATCCATCAGAATCAGAACTCAGAGGATCCATCAGAATTAGAACTCAGAGGATACATCAGAATTAGAACTCAGAGGATCTGTCAGAATCAGAACCCAGAGGATACCTCAGAATCAGAACTCAGAGGTTCCGTCAGAATCAGAACCCAGAGGATCCATCAGAATCAGAACCCAGAGGATTCATCAGAATCAGAACCCAGGGGATGTTCTGTTGACATTCTGACAGTTCACTTCTCTTTGAGGCACAGGTTTGTAAACAAGGTCAAAGAAGCCCAGTAATGTGGAGGCAGGCTTGGTGACATCGAATGGGATTTAGTAGTTTGTGTTTTCTTGGGTTGATACCCTGTAGGCTTGTCCCCTATGGCAGAGTCAGAAGAGAGAGCCAGATAGCCCCTCTCTAAAGGCATGGACACACCGGCCCGAGAATACTTAGCACCTCTGAACAGAGTTTGCGAACTGAGTGCAAACCGATTCAACAATTAGTCTTTCCATTGGCCCCTCTCTTCCATGTCAGTCCTTAATGTCACGTCCGTGTCTACAGGATCGATTTCTCTGTGTCATATTTACCTTCGTCCGTCCGTCCGTCCGTCCGTCCGTCCGTCCGTCCGTCTGTCTGTCTGTCTGTCTGTGTGTGTGTGTGTGTGTGTGTGTGTGTGGATAAGTGTTTCTTTTTTTTGTGTGTGATTTTGTGCAAAATGTCCACATGCTTCCTGGAGGCTCAGAGAGAGAGGATTGTGGAGTGTAGACAGGATCAGCAGGGTGGGTGTGTTTATGTGTGTGTCTGTGAAAGCCAGTCCATGTGTGTGTCTACGTGTGAGTGTCTCTCTCTCTCTCTGTCTCTCTCTCTCTCTGTATGTGTGTGTGGCGTGTGTGGCCTGTGTGTGAGCCTGTCTATGTCTGTTTGGCGTGTGAGTTGGGGTGGTTGTGTTCAGTCAGGCCATGGTTGAGACGGTCGAGGCCTCAGGTCACCCCAGGCTTATGTATTGCTCTCTTGTTGTGTTTTTCTGCAATCACTCACGCATATACCCCCACCCCCACCCCCACCCAAACAGACACTCATACACACACATGTGCGCTCAGACCCGATAGGAAGAATTTTCAGACAAGCACTCTAAGCACACTATCACTCACACACATGCGCATGCGCACACACAAACACACGCTCATTGAGGCCCTAGGGGTGGTGTGTTCGTTGTTCCCGTGACAGAGATGGTTCCTGCAGTAAGACCCCTTGCCCTTGGCACTGACACATTCGCTTAGCGCTCAAACGACAAGCTAACCCCGTCAACCTCCCTCCCACACACACACACACCAACACACTCTTCATACCCCATCCCCCTACGGGAAAAAAGAGCTAACACAAGGAGAGAGGAGGAATGAAAAAATAAACAGAAGAGGAGAAAGAAAGAACCGGCTCTGTGGTTTGTTCGCTAATGCCTACAGCCAATGAGAGTGAGTTCTGCTCAAGCTGTACTTCCTAGACAGCAAAATAATTCTGCCCTCCAGTCTACAGTCTACACTCTCTCTCTCTCTCTCTCTCTCTCTCTCTCTCTCTCTCTCTCTCTATTAATAATAGCTACTTTTTTGTAGAACCAGCATCTTCACCAGATGTTGTCCCTAGTCAGCTCCAGAGTCTTCACCAGATGTTGTCCCCAGTCAGCTCCAGCGTCTTCACCTGATGTTGTCCCCAGTCAGCTCCAGAGTCTTCACCTGATGTTGTCCCCAGTCAGCTCCCCAGTCTTCAACAGATGTTGTCCCCAGTCAGCTCCCCAGTCTTCATCAGATGTTGTCCCCAGTCAGCTCCCCAGTCTTCACCAGATGTTGTCCCCAGTCAGCTCCAGAGTCTTCACCAGATGTTGTCCCCAGTCAGCTCCAGAGTCTTCACCAGATGTTGTCCCCTGTCAGCTCCAGTCTTCATCAGATGTTGTCTCCAGTCAGCTCCAATCTTCTCCAGATGTTGTCTCCAGTCTTCACCAGATGTTGTCCTCAGTCAGCTCCAGTCTTCTCCTGATGTTGTCCCCAGTCAGCTCCAGAGTCTTCACCTGATGTTGTCCCCAGTCAGCTCCAGAGTCTTCACCTGATTTTGTCCCCAGTCAGCTCCAGAGCCTTCACCTGATGTTGTCCCCAGTCAGCTCCAGAGTCTTCACCAGATGTTGTCCTCAGTCAGCTCCAGTCTTCTCCTGATGTTGTCTCCAGTCTTCACCAGATGTTGTCCTCAGTCAGCTCCAGAGTCTTCACCAGATGTTGTCCCCAGTCAGCTCCAGAGTCTTCACCAGATGTTGTCCCCTGTCAGCTCCAATCTTCATCAGATGTTGTCTCCAGTCAGCTCCAGTCTTCTCCAGATGTTGTCCCCAGTCAGCTCCAGAGTCTTCACCTGATGTTGTCCCCAGTCAGCTCCAGAGTCTTCACCTGATGTTGTCCCCAGTCAGCTCCAGAGCCTTCACCTGATGTTGTCCCCAGTCAGCTCCAGAGTCTTCACCAGATGTTGTCCTCAGTCAGCTCCAGTCTTCTCCTGATGTTGTCTCCAGTCTTCACCAGATGTTGTCCTCAGTCAGCTCCAGAGTCTTCACCAGATGTTGTCCCCAGTCAGCTCCAGAGTCTTCACCAGATGTTGTCCCCTGTCAGCTCCAGTCTTCATCAGATGTTGTCTCCAGTCAGCTCCAGTCTTCTCCAGATGTTGTCTCCAGTCTTCACCAGATGTTGTCCTCAGTCAGCTCCAGTCTTCTCCTGATGTTGTCCCCAGTCAGCTCCAGAGTCTTCACCTGAACGAACGTCACAGGATAAATCACAGGCTGCGTCATGCACTTGATGGGCGTTGCTTACTAAGCCCACATGCTTCAAATATTGATTTATTTAAGCAACCCGGAGGGAAAAAAATATACGTTTAGTTTTTATTAACATCTACAAGGGGTGTATAATCTATTTCTATTTACAAATGTCATTTGCAACATGGCATCTAAAGAGTTCTTTGACTGTCTCCATAGGAAAACCCTTTGAATATCCCTTTGGGATTCCATCTAGAATCCTTTCTACAGAGGGTTCTACATGGAACATAAAAAGGGTTCTATATGGAACCCAAAAGGGTTCTACCTGGAAACAAAAAGGGTTCTATATGGAACCCAAAAGGGTTCTACCTGGAAACAAAAAGGGTTCTATATGGAACCCAAAAGGGTTCTACCTGGAAACAAAAAGGGTTCTATATGGAACCCAAAAGGGTTCTACCTGGAAACAAAAAGGGTTCTCCTATTGGGACAGTCAAAGAATCCTTTTGGAACAGTTTGTGCTCAGAGTGTACTGTAAAGACAGCAGTAGCATGAGTCAAATCGATGACATAAATTATACATTGATACAGTAGCTAAGACTGATAGGTCTCCAAGACACAGGATATCTTGGTATGGTGGAGGGGACAGACTACATGCACTTTACAGTAACAGAAATAGGCTTGTTACGTCTGTAACAGTAAGATGGTTTCTGCATGTACTGAATCTCTGCTGCTTTGGCCACTGAGAACCCAGAGTAAAATACGAGTTACACCTAGCCTAGCAGGAATGTTGAGCTCCCCTCTACTACAATATAGGTTACACCTAGCCTAGCAGGAATGTTGAGCTCCCCTCTACTACAATACAGGTTACACCTAGCCTAGCAGGAATGTTGAGCTCCCCTCTACTACAATATAGGTTACACCTAGCCTAGCAGGAATGTTGAGCTCCCCTCTACTACAATACAGGTTACACCTAGCCTAGCAGGAATGTTGAGCTCCCCTCTACTACAATATAGGTTACACCTAGCCTAGCAGGAATGTTGAGCTCCCCTCTACTACAATACAGGTTACATCTAGCCTAGCAGGAATGTTGAGCTCCCCTCTACTACAATATAGGTTACACCTAGCCTAGCAGGAATGTTGAGCTCCCCTCTACTACAATACAGGTTACACCTAGACTAGCAGGATTGTTGAGCTCCCCTCTACTACAATATAGGTTACACCTAGCCTAGCAGGAATGTTGAGCTCCCCTCTACTACAATACAGGTTACACCTAGCCTAGCAGGAATGTTGAGCTCCCCTCTACTACAATACAGGTTACATCTAGCCTAGCAGGAATGTTGAGCTCCCCTCTACTACAATATAGGTTACACCTAGCCTAGCAGGAATGTTGAGCTCCCCTCTACTACAATACAGGTTACATCTAGCCTAGCAGGAATGTTGAGCTCCCCTCTACTACAATATAGGTTACACCTAGCCTAGCAGGAATGTTGAGCTCCCCTCTACTACAATACAGGTTACACCTAGACTAGCAGGAATGTTGAGCTCCCCTCTACTACAATATAGGTTACACTAGCCTAGCAGGAATGTTGAGCTCCTCTCTACTACAATACAGGTTACACCTAGCCTAGCAGGAATGTTGAGCTCCCCTCTACTACAATACAGGTTACACCTAGCCTAGCAGCAATGTTGATCTCCCCTCTACTACAATACAGGTTACACCTAGCCTAGCAGGAATGTTGAGCTCCCCTCTACTACAATATAGGTTACACCTAGCCTAGCAGGAATGTTGAGCTCCCCTCTACACCTAGCCTAGCAGGAATGTTGAGCTCCCCTCTACTACAATACCGGTTACACCTAAATTAGCAGGAATGTTGAGCTCCCCTCTACACCTAGCCTAGCAGGAATGTTGAGCTCCCCTCTACACCTAGCCTAGCAGGAATGTTGAGCTCCCTTCTACACCTAGCCTAGCAGGAATGTTGAGCTCCCTTCTACACCTAGCCTAGCAGGAATGTTGAGCTCACCTCTACACCTAGCCTAGCAGGAATGTTGAGCTCCCTTCTACACCTAGCCTAGCAGGAATGTTGAGCTCCCTTCTACACCTAGCCTAGCAGGAATGTTGAGCTCCCCTCTACACCTAGCCTAGCAGGAATGTTGAGCTCCCCTCTACACCTAGCCTAGCAGGAATGTTGAGCTCCCTTCTACACCTAGCCTAGCAGGAATGTTGAGCTCCCTTCTACACCTAGCCTAGCAGGAATGTTGGGTAAAGGTGGGTGCTGGAGCTGAGCTCCCCTCTACTACAATACCTCAGCACAACATCAAATAAACATATGATTACTACTAGTAGGCTGATGTGAAACATTTAGGGGGGGGGGGGGGGGGGGGGGGGAAATGAGAGACGAGGGGGGGTGAAGAGGTGGGGGGGGGGGCTGATGGTGTCTTGTCAGGATAAGCTCCAATTTCTTCTCAATTTGCCTTTGTGTGTTTGTAGACTGTTTATGTGTGAGCATCTGGGGCCATTGTCTCATGCACAGAGGGCATAAACTAAGCACTTTACAGACAAAGCACCTGAAAGAGTCCCCTCCTCCCCTCTTCTTCTCCTCCTCTCCTCCTCCTCTCCTCCTCCCCTCACACCCTCCTCCTCCTCCTCTCCTCCTCCCCTCCTCCTCCTATCCTAGCCTATCCTACTCTATCCTAATGTATCTTATCCTGTCCTACCATTCCCTATCCTACTCATTCCTACCCTAATCTATCTTAACCTGTCCTACCCTACCCTATTTTACCCTACCCTATTTACCCTAACCTATTCTACCCTATCCTATTCCTACCCTATCATACCCTATCCTACCATACTCTATCCTACCATACCCTACCCTATTCTACCCTATCCTATTCCTACCCTATCCTACTCTATCCTACCATACCCTACCCTATCTTGTACTACCCTTTCTTACCCAATTCCATCCCACCCTATCATATTCTACACTACCCATTCCTACCCAATTATATCCTACTCTATCATATTCTACCCTACCCTATCCTACCCTATCCCGTCGTATCCTACCCTATCCTATCCTGCCCTATCCTGCCCTATAATGTCCTAGCCTATTCTATCATACCCTATTCTATCATGTCCTATTCTACCCACTCATAACATATCAATACAGTTGACCCGTCTAGCTCCCTACAACAACCATCTCTGCACCTTCCAAGGCAGCGAACCTCAACTAAACTCCAAAATCAACCCCTCCAACTCCAACATCCATTCTACTTACAACTGAACATCTACCCCCCCCCACACACACAGATTTTCAAAACCAAATCGGCCTCCCCTAAACTCTACACATCCCAAAATGACCTCTGATCTCCTCCACCTCTTCCACCCCTCTCCCCAGCCTTGTTCCCAACTGACTACATATTTAAATCTGTTTAGAGATTCCGTGATGAGTCGCAAACACTTAGGGTTTTTAGCTGCCTAAAGGATCACAGAGATATCCCTGAACTTGTCTTTACGGTTCAATCAACTGATATTACTGTGGGCCTGGGATTTAGAGAGAACCCCACAAAGACAACAGAGTTCCTCTCATCTATCTCACACACACTACTTGAATCGTACTACCTCTCGCTCTCTCTCATCTATTTTTCTCTGTTAATATTCCTTTTCCAGTCTCTTTTAATACCACCTCTCTCTCTCTCTCTCTCCCTCTCTCTCTCTCTCTCTCTCTCTCTCTATCCCTCTATCCCTCTCTCACTCGTTCTTTCCCTCTCTATCTCTCTCTCTATCCTTCTCTCACTCGTTCTCTCCCTCTCTCTCTCTCTCTCTCTCTCTCTCTCTCTCTCTCTCTATCCCTCTATCCCTCTCTCACTCGTTCTTTCCCTCTCTATCTCTCTCTCTATCCCTCTCTCACTCGTTCTCTCCCTCTCTCTCTCTCTCTCTCTCTCTCTCTCTCTCTCTCTCTATCCCTCTCTCACTCGTTCTCTCCCTCTCTATCTCTCTCTCTATCTCTCTCTCTCTCTATCCCTCTCTCTCTCTCTATCCCTCTATCCCTCTCTCACTCGTTCTCTCCCTCTCTATCTCTCTCTCTATCTCTCTCTCTCTCTATCCCTCTCTCTCTCTCTATCCCCCTCTCTCTCTCTCTCTCTCTCTCTATCCCTCCCTCCCTCTCTCTCTCTCTCTCTATCCCTCTATCCCTCTCTCACTCGTTCTCTCCCTCTCTATCTCTCTCTCTATCTCTCTCTCTCTCTATCCCTCTCTCTATCTCTCTCTCTATCTCTCTCTCTCTCTATCCCTCTCTCTCTCTCTATCCCTCTATCCCTCTCTCACTCGTTCTCTCCCTCTCTATCTCTCTCTCTATCTCTCTCTCTCTCTATCCCTCTCTCTCTCTCTATCCCCCTCTCTCTCTCTCTCTCTCTCTCTATCCCTCCCTCCCTCTCTCTCTCTCTCTCTCTCTCTCTATCCCTCCCTCCCTCTCTCTCTCTCTCTCTCTCTATCCCTCTATCCCTCTCTCACTCGTTCTCTTCCTCTCTCTCTCTCTCTCTCTCTCTCTGTGACACGACAGATCACACAAGCGTTTAAGAAGGGATTAAGTAGTTAAAGGATTTATCCTTGTTTTTTCCCAAAAGGATGTTTTCAAGGCTGTGTGTGAGAGAGCGCATGCATGTTTGCGTCTGAGCGAGATGGTGATTCGTGACTGCTGCTTTGTAGATTTTCACAGACATAAACCCCCCCACCCCCACCCCCTCGGTGCTCAGCGTAGTGTGAGACAACACACAGTAGATTCCTCTCGTCTGGACCCGACTGTGCCACACATCACACGAAACGAAGGGGGAGGGACATTGGACACTGGGGACAGGGGGGAAGAGAGGGGACACAGCAAAGTGGAAGATGGGAAGTGGTGTATAGATGAGACCGAGCAAAGTGCACGAAGTGTGTGTGTGTGTGTGTGTTTGTTGGGGGGGGGGGTATAAAGGGGTGCATGGGGGTTACAGTAGAGAACAGTGGAAGAGGTAGGGGTGAGACGGGTGGGCAAGGGATCCAGGAGTGAAACAACAGACAGGAGAAGAGTGGGGGGGTAAAGAGAAGGAGAGGGACGAGGGAGAGGGAGACAGGGTGTATGTTTGACACCTGGCTGAGTGGCCTTATTTTCCTTGAGCTTCTCTTGCTGCCTCCTTGCCTCTTTGCGTGGGATCAGCCCCCGCTCGACTGACGACAACGCATATCAGCCCCCGCTCGACTGACGACAACGCATATCAGCCCCCGCTCGACTGACGACAACGCATATCAGCCCCCGCTCGACTGACGACAACGCATATCAGCCCCCGCTCGACTGACGACAACGCATATCAGCCCCCGCTCGACTGACGACAACGCATATCAGCCCCCGCTCGACTGACGACAACGCATATCAGCCCCCGCTCGACTGACGACAACGCATATCAGCCCCCGCTCGACTGACGACAACGCATATCAGCCCCCGCTCGACTGACGACAACGCATGTCAGCCCCCGCTCAACTGACAACAACGCATATCAGCCCCCGCTCGACCGACAACAACGCATATCAGCCCCCGCTCAACTGACAACAACGCATATCAGCCCCCGCTCAACCGACAACAACGCATATCAGCCCCCGCTCAACCGACGACAACGCATATCAGCCCCCGCTCAACCGACAACAACGCATATCAGCCCCCGCTCAACCGACGACAACACATATCAGCCCCCGCTCAACCGACGACAACGCATATCAGCCCCCGCTCGACCGACAACAACACATATCAAGCCCCCGCTCAACCGACGACAACGCATCAGATCACAGAGCCGAGAAACAGACAGGCGAGATGAGACAGTGGCAGACAGCAACTACAAACCGCAACTGACTGTCTGTCTGTCTGTCTGTCTGTCTGTCTGTCTGTCTGTCTGAGCACACAGAGAGAGATAAATAATGCCAGTGAGCCACGTGGGTCTATGTCCGTCTGCCTGCCTGCCTGCCTGCCTGCCTGCCTGCCTGCCTGCCTGCCTGCCTGCCTGCCTGCCTACACTGGGAGAGTAACCTCAGCCTGTCTGTCAGAAAGGACAGCACTCAGCAATGTGTCCCCATGATTTACATAGTTCCTTGGCGGGAAGCTACGTTCAGGGCCAACACTGCACCAACACTGCAAATTAAGCGCATAGAAGCTAATAAAAATGTAGAAGACAAGAGCTAGGCCTAATGTAGACCTCGCTCCCAGCAAAATTAATGCTAGGCCTAATGTAGACCTCGCTCCCAGCGAAATAATGCTAGGCCTAGCTCCCAACCCTGCAGGACTGACACTACACCCTGCAGGACTGACACTACACCCTACAGGACCTATAGGACTGACACTAAACCCTAGAGGACTGACACTATACCCTACAGGATCTACAGGACTGACACTATACCCTACAGGACCTACAGGACTGACACTACACCCTGCAGGACCTACAGGACTGACACTATACCCTACAGGACCAAGAGGACTGACACTATACCCTACAGGACTGACACTATACCCTACAGGACTGACACTACACCCTACAGGACCTACAGGACTGACACTATACCCTGCAGGACCTACAGGACTGACACTACACCCTGCAGGACCTACAGGACTGACACTATACCCGACAGGACCTACAGGACTGACACTACACCCTACAGGACTGGCACTATACCCTACAGGACTGACACTATACCCTACATGACTGACACTATACCCTACAGGACTGACACTACACCCTACAGGACCTACAGGACTGACACTATACCCTACAGGACCTACAGGACTAACACTATACCCTACAGGACCTACAGGACTAACACTATACCCTACAGGACTGACACTATACCCTACAAGACCTACAGGACTGACCCTACAGCCTACAGGACTGACACTATACACCTTACAGGACCTACAGGACTGACACTATACCCTAGAGGACTGACACTACACCCTACAGGACCTACAGGACTGACACTACACCCTACAGGACTGCCATTATACCCTACAGGACCTACAGGACTGACACTATACCCTATAGGACTGACACTATACACTACAGGACTGACACTACACCCTACAGGACCTACAGGACTGACACTACACCCTACAGGACCTACAGGACTGACACTATACCCTACAGGACTTACAGGACTGACACTACACCCTACAGGACTGACACTATACCCTACAGGACCTACAGGACTGACACTACACCCTACAGGACCTACAGGACTGACACTATACCCTACAGGACCTACAGGACTGACACTACACCCTACAGGACTGACACTATACCCTATAGGACTGACACTACACCCTACAGGACCAACAGGACTGACACAATACCCTACAGGATTGACACTATACCCTACAGGACTGACACAACACCCTACAGGACCTACAGGACTGACACTACACCCTACAGGACTGACACTACACCCTACAGGACCTACAGGACTGACACAACCCTACAGGAACTACAGGACTGACACTACACCCTACAGGACTGACACTACACCCTACAGGACTGACACTACACCCTACAGGACCTACAGGACTGACACTACACTCTACAGGACTGACACTAAACCCTACAGGACCTATAGGACTGACACTAAACCCTACAGGACCTACAGGACTGACACTAAACCCTACAGGACCTATAGGACTGACACTAAACCATACAGGAGAGCTGATATACAGCATAAGAGTTGTAGAGGCACAGGAGAAAGAGGGAATAAACAGGATAAATAAAGAGAACGACAGACAGAGATGGGGGGGTCTACACTAATTATAGTGAACTCATAACACATGGTACCAGAGAGGAGAGAGGAGAGAGATCTCATTTGGCTGGTCAACAGACAGAGATGGGGGGGGTCTACACTAATCATAGTGAACTCATAACACATGGTACCATTATCCCCTCGAGGTAAAGGGAGGCCTTTGTCTGGTTTTAAATTATCCATTATTCAGAGAGAGAGAGAGAGAGAGAGAGAGAGAGAGAGAGAGAGAGAGAGAGAAAACCATGGTGTGGTTAAGTGGGACCTCCTCTGTGTCTATCTCTCCTCTCTCTGGATTAGTTTGCCATGCTCACATGAAACATGGATGGGATGGATGGAGGGAGAAGGAGAGAGGACTGAGAGATCTCATTTGGCTGGTCAACAGACCGAGGCACAGAAATACGGAGAAAAAACAGGAGTCGATCTGCATTTGTAAACACGGAGCAGAACAGAGAGAGCGAGGGCAAGTTTACTACTATGCCACTTCATAGACAGATCAACCGAGGGTGAATTTTTTCTTTTACTTTATTTATCTAGGCAAATCAGTTAAGAATACATTTTTATTTAGAATGACGGCCTACCGGGGAACAGTGGATTGACTTGTCTTGTTCAGGGGCAGAACAACAGATTTTTAACTCGTCAGCTCCTGGATTCGGTCCAGCAACGTTTCGGTTACTGGCCCAACACTCTAACGACTAGGTTACCTGCCTCCTCTACACTCTAAACACTAGGCTACCTGCCTCCTCTACACTCTAACCACTAGGCTACCTGCCACCTCTACACTCTAACCACTAGGCTACCTGCCACCTCTACACTCTAACCACTAGGCTCCCTGCCTCCTCTACACTCTAACCACTAGGCTACCTGCCTCCTCTACACTCTAACCACTAGGCTACCTGCCACCTCTACACTCTAACCACTAGGTTACCTGCCTCCTCTACACTCTAACCACTAGGCTACCTGCCTCCTCTACACTCTAACCACTAGGCTGCCTGCCTCCTCTACACTCTAACCACTAGGCTACCTGCCACCTCTACACTCTAACCACTAGGCTACCTGCCTCCTCTACACTCTAACCACTAGGCTACCTGCCTCCTCTACACTCTAACCACTAGGCTACCTGCCTCCTCTACACTCTAACCACTAGGCTACCTGCCTCCTCTACACTCTAACCACTAGGCTGCCTGCCTCCTCTACACTCTAACCACTAGGCTACCTGCCACCTCTACACTCTAACCACTAGGCTACCTGCCTCCTCTACACTCTAACCACTAGGCTACCTGCCTCCTCTACACTCTAACCACAAGGCTACCTGCCTCCTCTACACTCTAACCACTAGGCTACCTGCCTCCTCTACACTCTAACCACTAGGCTACCTGCCTCCTCTACACTCTAACCACTAGGCTACCTGCCATGTTTTTCACACAATGACTTGTACAGCACTCTGTAGATGATCTACAGTAAATCACTGTACAGCTGATGACATACTGATGGTTCTGCATTAATAAAAAACAGTGTAGGCCGATGTTATGATGCATGTATAGCATAGGGCCTATAGTAAGTGATGCATGTATAGCATAGGGCCTATAGTAAGTGATGCATGTATAGCATAGGGCCTATAGCAAGTGATGCATGTATAGCATAGGGCCTATAGTAAGTGATGCATGTATAGCATAGGGCCTATAGCAAGTGATGCATGTATAGCATAGGGCCTATAGTAAATGATGCATGTATAGCATAGGGCCTATAGCAAGTGATGCATGTATAGCATAGGGCCTATAGTAAGTGATGCATGTATAGCATAGGGCCTATAGCAAGTGATGCATGTATAGCATAGGGCCTATAGTAAGTGATGCATGTATAGCATAGGGCCTATAGCAAGTGATGCATGTATAGTATAGGGCCTATAGCAAGTGATGCATGTATAGCATAGGGCCTATAGTAAGTGATGCATGTATAGCATAGGGCCTATAGCAAGTGATGCATGTATAGCATAGGGCCTATAGCAAGTGATGCATGTATAGCATAGGGCCTATAGTAAGTGATGCATGTATAGCATAGGGCCTTTAGCAAGTGATGCATGTATAGCATAGGGCCTATAGTAAGTGATGCATGTATAGCATAGGGCCTATAGTAAGTGATGCATGTATAGCATAGGGCCTATAGCAAGTGATGCATGTATAGCATAGGGCCTATAGTAAGTGATGCATGTATAGCATAGGGCCTATAGTAATAATGCATGTATAGCATAGGGCCTATAGTAAGTGATGCATGTACAGCATAGGGCCTATAGCAAGTGATGCATGTATAGCATAGGGCCTATAGTAATAATGCATGTATAGCATAGGGCCTATAGTAATAATGCATGTATAGCATAGGGCCTATAGTAAGTGATGCATGTATAACATAGGGCCTATAGCAAGTGATGCATGTATAGCATAGGGCCTATAGTAATAATGCATGTATAGCATAGGGCCTATAGTTAGTGATGCATGTATAGCATAGGGCCTATAGCAAGTGATGCATGTATAGCATAGGGCCTATAGGAAGTGATGCATGTATAGCAT